>NW_004798012.1:30469-32443 GCF_000002075.1 Aplysia californica | reverse complement strand
TATATATACCTATATGTATATGTATATTTCTCACACCTGGCGACATTGACGGGACGCAAACATTTTTTCGTTATGTTTGAATTTTGCTATGTGCGTGTTTTGAATTTAAAGGAAATGCCTGTATGTAGGAAATTATCGGGACCTGAAAAATTTGTTCGCCATGTGTGTGTTTCACAATGCGCACGTTCGCTATGTGTGTGTTGGACTGAAATTAGATCATGAGTTTTATTGTGGCACCACTCTTTGGTCAAACAAGACGCTATTTCAGGTTATTTCATGGTGCAGTTTATGCTGTCAGTAGGCTTACACTCGAAACAGCTAAAGTTGCCTCTAAATTGAAGAATTTATATTGTGCGTTGCCTTTAGGAAAGTGCTTAAAGCACTAATAGTGCAAAGAACAAAGTTCCATTTGTGATCCTTTCACTCCCCCCCCCCCTCTTTCCAGCTTCCTGCTCTCCCCTCTCAATCTCTCGTGCTCTCTTTCTCATCTCTCTGTCTTTCTGCTTTTCTCACGTTTAAAAAACATGACTTTTGTTTTTCAAACATCTCTCTAAATGTCTAAATTATGACTTCCTCCACAGCCGATGGCTTTGACTTCCGGATGAACAAAGAAGTGTACAGAGAAGGTGTGGGGACTTATTCTTCTGTAAGTAAAGGCGTCAACTCATTTCATAATGTGATATCTCTTTGACTGAATCTTGAGGAAAAAGCAATAAAAGATACATTATGTAGAGACAATTGTTACAACAATTAAAAAAAACCCTCTTTTGTCTCTTTCCTGGACTATTTCACTCTCTGGATGTTGCACATTTATTGAACAGCATGTCCACAATACTATATAAGTGTAGAACATTTGAACAACTTGTCCATAGTATGTTTTTACAACTCAGGAATACATTACACATGAAGGGTTTTAGCGCACCATCTCTCAGTTTATGAATACTTCACTTCTCAGTGATGGTGTAAAGCTCTAAACGTGTACATATAATATTTAAAGACCCCCCCCCCCTTTCCCAAACACATTTTGTACGTTACGTAGTAATACCCATCCCCTTTCACACAAAGACCCCTTCTGATTTAAATGATGAAATAAGACGCAACAGTTAACTTAAAGTAGTTTTGAAAAATCATTTATAGTTTATGTAGACTCCCGATGTCTTTTGAGGACCTGTAGATGAACCTCGGTAATGGTTCTTGTGGATAAATAACGACAAAACAACCCCCCATAATAAGCAATACAAAACAACCCCCCCCAAAAAACCCCCACACCAAAACAACAACAACAAAACAAAACACCCCCAAAAACAAACAAACAAACAAACAAAAACAAGAAAAAGTTCCCCTGTTTCTTTCATTTACTCGGTAAGAGCATAACCCCATTGTTATGTTTCACGTACGTCAAGTTTTTGTGTGTTTCTATTCTGTATGTTTCAGTTCCAGTTTGCGGACCGCGTGGATGAAATCGTCATGGATCATGATCCAAAGAATCCACTCTTTCTCTATCTTGCCTTCCAGAACGTTCACATGCCGCTGGAAGTATGTTTCTTTGTTTGTCATGTTGTAACAGTGAAACACTCAACTATACGTACATTACACCCAACTATACATACAGTACACCCAACTATACATACAGTACACCCAACTATACATACAGTACTGTCAGTACACCCAACTATACATACTGTACACCCAACTATACATACAGTACTGTCAGTACATCCAGCTATACATACAGTACACCCAACTATACATACAGTACTGTCAGTACACCCAACTATACATACTGTACACCCAACTATACATACAGTACTGTCAGTACATCCAGCTATACATACAGTACACCCAACTATACATACAGTACTGTCAGTACACCCAACTATACATACTGTACACCCAACTATACATACAGTACTGTCAGTACATCCAGCTATACATACAGTACACCCAACTATACATACAGTACTGTCAGTACAC
>NW_004798012.1:27827-29071 GCF_000002075.1 Aplysia californica | reverse complement strand
ATCCCCGACGAATCTGATTTAGAGGCCAAGTACCCTGCCTCTGAAATAATATAAATTAAATTGTTCACATCAGTGGAAGCCAGTAAGGTTTTTCTGTCATGCAGGGACATAAGCTACCATTCTGGCACCATACGATTGATTTGACTCTCGACTTAGAAAAATAAACAACTGTTTGATTTTGAAGGTCATAGTCGAATCAAGAATTATTTGGTCATATCGTGCCTAAAAGGGAAGCTTTTTTCCCAAACCTTGAGGGAAGATCTGGTTGGCGAAGACTAAATCAATAAATTTGACAAATTGTCAGTGGGAAGTGGGAACCGCGTATTATCCGAATTTGTGGTCTAACGTCTGGCGCTTCGCTGTCGCACGCAGGAGACCCGAGTTAATTCACATGCGAGGTAAATTTTTATCGAGCATCTCGGTCTTTGATGTTGTATACCTCTCAGTTCAAATTGACTCCGACAGGCTGGGTCGAAAGCCTGCCTCCCAAATAATCTAAATTGTGTGGATAGGGGTATAATAACATGTGCATTAAAACCAGAACAAAATCTCTCAGGCATGGTGACGGCATTAGACGACGCGGTGGGCCGGCTGGTCAGTGTCCTGAAGAGGAAAAATCTGTACGAGAACACGTTGATCATCTTCACGTCTGACGTAAGTGGACATTCTGTACATAACACATGTAGTTGTAAAACACACAGAGCGTGCTGTAGAGATCTGTACATAACACATGTAGTTGTTGAGGTCTGTTATAACATATCTGGTTGTAGAGATCTGTACATAACACGTGTAGTTGTAGAGATCTGTACGTTATAATATTATGCGTAGTTGTAGAGATACGTAGTTGTAGAGATCTGTACATAACACATGTAGTTGTAGAGATCTGTTCATAACACAAGTAGTTGTGGAAATTTGTATATGTAACACACGTACTTGTAGAGAATCTGTACATAACACATGCAGTTGTAGAAATCTGTACCTAACATATGTAGTTGTAGATATGTGTACATGACACATGTACATGTAGTTGTAAAACAAATAGAGCGTGCTGTAGAGATCTGTACATAACACGTGTAGATGTAAAGATCTGTACCTAACACATGTAGTTGTAGATATGTGTACATAATATGTTTAATTGTAGAGCACATAGAGCATGCTGTAGAGCGTGTGTTCCATAATAATTATATGCAATTCTTCTTCTTCTTCTTCTTCTTCTTCTTCTTCTTCTTCTTCTTCTTCTTCTT
>NW_004798012.1:24251-25651 GCF_000002075.1 Aplysia californica | reverse complement strand
GCCATACATTAACCATCTCCCTCATGTCTGTCGTTCATTAACCATCTCCCTAACGTCTACCATACATTAACCATCTCCCCCATGTCTGTCATACTTTAACCACCTTCCTCATGTCTGCCATACATTAACCATCTCCCTCATGTCTGTCGTTCATTAACCATCTCCCTAACGTCTACCATACATTAACCATCTCCCCCATGTCTGTCATACTTTAACCACCTTCCTCATGTCTGCCATACATTAACCATCTCCCTCATGTCTGTCGTTCATTAACCATCTGCCTAACGTCTACCACACATTAACCATTTCCCCCATGTCTGTCTGCCATACATTAACCATCTCCGTCATGTCTGTCTGCCATACATTAACCATCTCCCCCATGTCTGTCATACATTTACCATCTCTCTCATGTCTGCTATACATTAATCATCTCCCTCTTGTGTGCCATACATTAACCCTCCTCTCACGTCTGCCATACATTAACCATCTCCCTCATGTCTGTCTGTCATACATTAAGCATCTCCCTCATGTCTGTCATACATTAACCCTCTCCCTCATGCATGTTATACATGAACCATCTCCCTCACATTCCCTCCCTCAGCCTGATGCACGCTGTCGACTGGTTCCCCACCATCGCAGAGATTGCCGGCATCAACTACACAGGTACGTAATAACACAACACAACACTCACATCGACATTATTTGTTTCCTCATCGCTTTGTCTGTATTTCACGCCATCTTTTTAAACCACACCAAATTTACGACGTGTACCGATGATACCATAATATTGTCCCAGTGGGAGAGTCCGGTTTGAGAGAGCACCATCATGCCGACAGATATAGAAGTCGTCTTAAGGTCTTGACGACACTTGCATCATACAATAAGTCATGTAAGTGCTGGAGAGAAAAAGTATTATTGCAGAGTAACATACAAAGAATAGAAGGAGAAGAGATAAGGACGATTGATGTTTGATAGGAAAGAAAGAACAAACCACACCAGAGCACCCACCAACGACCCACCCACATCCTCTGTAAGTATCCCACGGGTTCCCTCATGTCTCTTTGTTTTTTCTTTCCTCTGTTTCTCAGATCCCCACCAGGACGGAGTTAGCCAGTGGGCAGCCATCAACGGTCACGTGACACCCCCGAGACAAGAAGTTGTCTACAACATGGACTACCACTCAATGCCTGTGCAGGGGCGAGCCGCCATTCGGTCAGTTGTTGGGGCGAGCCGCTGTACGGTCAGTCCTAGGGGGCTACCCCCTAGGGTGGTGCTACTGACTGAAGTGTCTTTAGGCCATTTATAATGGAGGGGGGAGGGCATTAACATCTCAAGTTCTTATGCGCAGTAGAATTGTAATTGTAAATGGGCTGATTCATCAATGTCATGCTCATAACTGT
>NW_004798012.1:13137-22146 GCF_000002075.1 Aplysia californica | reverse complement strand
ATTTTTACCTATTCAAGTTTATCCACATCTCGCAACCCCAGTGCTTTGTTGTCGTATCTCCATTTTTAATAACAGTGAAAACAGTTCATAACAAAGAGTGAGCCTAAGAAGAAATCACATTTTCAATGTTTAAAAAAAATGGAGTTACGAAAAAAAGCACTGCGTCGCGATCTGTTTTCGTGCACAAGTGAATTATCTCCGGGTTTTCAATATCAATACCGAGAGTGCACACTGCCTGTCGATTTCATTTAACTGGAGTCAAGACCTAGAAGATTTTTCTCATAAGAGGGGAAAGAGCTGCCATTTTGGTGCAATTCCATCAAATCCGACTAAATTCGATTACGATCTTCAAACTCAAACGCTTTTGTTTTTCAGGATTGCAAGTTGCGCCTCTTATAGTGCGGTCAAAAATTAGTGGAGCAACTTATCCTCAAATGTTTCTTTAACGGGTGAATCACTGTCACTCATACTTTGCCCAGCAGTTTGTATTAGTTTATCTTAACTTAACCAATCCTATTTTTCCACAACAATTGAGACAAGATTTATAAACTTTTCTTCATAAATTTATGTAAAATACTACAAATCTCCGTTACGCGGAAAATGAGATTATTAACAGCACTTCCCGCTTCTCACGCACATTTTGATTTTGCATACACATTTGGCCTACGTCACAGCTCATCAATGGCACTATTTTACTAGCAAAAGTTGTTACAAGAATTGATTTTATAATGAACACACTTTTTGCACTAAATGTTCTCAAAACGTTCGTTCAACAAGCATAATGTCGCCTTTAGAAAAAAAGACGGAATTGCTTTTAAAAGCGATATTGCCCCACCTGTAAACTTTTTAAAACCTGTAGAAACCACGCAGTGGAATTTTCAGTTAGTATTAATTATAAAGGAACTTTCTAGAATACAGCTTACAGGTGTTTACCAAAATATTGATCTGTTAAGACAAATTGATATAAGTCTTTGTGCAAAAGTTGGAGAATCACAGTTAAGGAGAGATTTTACTGTAAGTTGCTCCACGAATTTTTTTCCACATGATAAAAGTACATTTAATCTGAAGTGTTGATAGGGACACTAAACCCATACGCGTTTCCCCTACAGATGACCCGACGGAGCACCATAACCTGTACTACAAGCTACCAGAGGTCGCTCGGCGACTGGAGCAGCGTCTCGAGGAGTACAAAAAAACTTACGTGAAGCCCAACTTCCCCGGCTCCGATTCCCGCAGCAACCCGGCAAACTTCAACAACACCTGGTCTCCGGGGTGGTGCTGACCACCAAGGTTATATGGTCGCTTTTAAGCGCAAGGGTGCTATCCCCAAAAAATGACGTTTTGAGAAAATTGAAAGTAAAGTTTTTGCCCCCTTGTTCAGTTTCTTTAAAAGACAAGTAGAGTTTTCTCTATAACCAAACAATATACACACCAATGAAGAAACCGAACTTCTCCTATAGAATGAACTCTTGGTGTAGGTCAAGATTTCTGGAAACCCCCGATATCTGGGTTAGCCCGCTTGTCTTTAAAAGCGACCATATCACTATCGGTCAGGTCCTGGTGCTGACCTTCCAGTGACGTAGTGGCGGACACAGTTAACTCATTAGGAACGTAGTGGCGGACACAATTAACTCTTTAGGAACGTAGAGGCGGACACAGTTAACTCTTTAGGAACGTGGAGGACACAGTTAACTCTTAAGGAACGCATTTGATGACACACTTAACTCTTTATAATTATAAGCTTTTAGGAACGTAGTAGTAGATACAGTTAACTCTTTAGGGACGTGTCGGACGTGGTTAACCCTTTAAACGTAGCCAACACACATGTATACGAACAGCAGCAGACCAAAGACAGTGTTATGGCACATTACAAACATCGTACACAAATCAGAAACACAATTTTGTGTAATGTACATACTGATGCCTACCTTTCAAAGCTTCAGATAAAGAAAAGAAAATGTAAAACTTAGTATTAAATGATATATTATGTTTCTTTTTAAAGCACCCCCAAACAGCGCGTGTTGAAGTGATGTCGAGTGACCAGAACGTGTGTCCTGGGTGAGGTAAATAGGAGGCCACAGAACTGGGGGAAGAGGGACAAATGATGCTATAGCTACAACAATAAATAAATTTCATCAGCCAAATTCTGTTCGTCTGTCTGCTAATCTGTTTCTGTATGTGATGTGATGTGTGATGTGTGTGTGTGTGTGTGTGTGTGTGTGTGTGTGTGTGTGTGTGTGTGTGTATGTGTGTGTGTGTGTGTGTGTGAGTGTGTGTGTGTGTGTGTGTTTGTGTTTGTGTGTGTGAGTGTGTGTGTGTGTGTGATCGTCTGTCTGTCTGTATTTATAGCTGTGAGAGTGATAATGTGCGTATGCATGCACGAGTGAGTGGATGGGCGAGTGAATGCATGATTAATAATATGACTATTTGCTGAAGGGTGCTCAAATTGTAGAGTTATACCAAACAGCTTTTTAATGTACTCAGTACATCTTTGACGTTTCTGGTTTTGATAGGCCTGGATTTATCTACATGTACCTACAGAGCTGAAGTAAAGCTTGAGTTCCTTCCGAGACAGGAAGAAAGTTGGACCAGTATGCCGTGCTCAGAAATATTACAGGACTACACCATAGAACAGACTTTGGGTTAAAACATAAAAAAAACAACAACAGAGGAACGGAATAACAAATACATTATTTTTATTCATTGTTTATTCACACACATGTAAAAGAAACTTCTGGAAGAAAAAATAGGGTTAAAAAAACACAACTATAATGTCTTAGGTTACCTTACAGTAAAAAAAAAAGAATAAAGAAAGCAATGCTTTTACTTACAAAAACAGCTTACAAATAAAAGTAAAACTTGCTTCAAGTACTGCGACAAAAAATGGAAATCTCTTTCAGTAGTTTTCTTTTGGCAAGTATGAACAAAATAGTCCATGTTGTTGACAACATGAAGAAATAAATAGGCTTTCAGTCTAAAATGTTACAGGATGAAAGATACAGAAGAATTACACTTGAAATGATAAGCTAATCATTAACAGAAGTAAGAATCTGTAAAACCTCAGAGAACTAAAATGCTTACACTTAATTTGAAAACTCCTTTGATGTTTACTTTTAAAGTCCAAAAGGGAATAAAACACATCAATTATTTGCTCAGTGTGCATCAGCTCCTTGTTATTACAATCACAGGGCAAAATTTCTTTCCAATATGGCCGATAGAAAACAAAAAACACAATTCTGACTGATGAGATCAATCCTCTGTCAGATTCTGGCATACTTGGTTGTTACTTATTGATGCCATGTGACACTCAACGCTACAGCTGACATTTATGTTCTTCATCCATGGAAAACTTGTTCAAAGCAATCAGTTAGTTTAGTATAGGGTTTTACGGCGCTCGCAACTGCTTAAGGTCATATGAGCGCGCCAAGGCAATCAGACTGATTGTAAATACTCAGGGCTATTGGTTGTTCATGCATGATACAAAATATCAAATTTTAATGGATGAAAGCACGGGGAGAAAAATTCGACAAAAAAAACAGGTAAACTTTCCAACAACAGAAAATGACACTTAAACAGCGGACTTTGTGACCCCTTCTTAGGGTAAGTCTGCCAATGACACTGACGTGTGGTCGTAAATACGAGTATACAAGGACAAAACCACATTCGTATGTCGTGCCATGCTCGTAACGCTTCAAACAACTGTGACAAAACTCAATTTCAACGAACTTGCAGACAAACAAACTCACAAACAAGCAACTTCACAGACCAATAAATTCATTCACAGACAAAACAACAAAGCCACAAACATGAAGCATCAAGGCATGAAAGCTTCTAAGCCACTTAATTTGATTTGAGCAAAAACATAAGCCTTAGCCAAATTGACCATATTGTCCACTTTCCCTGTCAAGACGACAATGGTATGAAAAACCGATGACACAGTCATGGAAAAGAACAAAGTCCCCATCCTTTTCTTAGAGCAGTTTGCAGTTTTCAACCATGAATCATGACTCTGACGACATATAGATTTAGTGTTAAACGCAGATTTTCAAGGCAACTTGATTTTCTACCCCCCAAAAAACCCAAAACCAAACAACAAACAACCCACTATGTTCCCTCAGCATATATTTTATGGATATTTTGTACCTAAGCCAGGTTCAGCAACCTGTTCCCTACCAGCTAAACCCATTTTAACAAAGACTTGAACTTTTCCTGAAAGTTGGTTATAATATTTGTATTTAAGTGTACATCAATATCTCACTTCAAGATTTCAGGAACATTGACCCCCCCCCCCCCAACACACACACCCACGGTTTCGCGACAAAATGCAGCAAGTGCAACTTTCGAAGTTTGGCTGAAACTAGTACTGCCGTATCTACAAAGGTGAGGCACATTCCAGAGTCAACTTTTTTTGGGACAAAACACGATTTTTCCTCATTAAAGAACTGCAGAAAGACGCGTCTTTTCCCCCCTAAAGGCGACATAAGCGGAAGATCTTTTTTGACAAACCGCAACATATCATCTGCGTGCCAATTAAGTTCTTTACTTGAGTCAGGTGACTTTGCTTAAAGATGACAACAGTTTATCGGCGGTCCTTCCCCTTCCGTATGGTACTTAAGAGGATATGTTGTGTTTTGTCAGAAATGTGTGGAGAAGGCATCAGTTTAAAGGATAAGATTCCAACATAGGTTTCATCAATTAACGAATGTCAACTAAACCAGTTCACATCACGTTTACTCTAAAACCAAAGTTGCTCAAGATTATTCAGTAAATGGGTGAAGAATCGAAATCTTCAATTTTCTAAAAACCGAAAAAATGGATATGTTGCGTTTTGTCGCAAAACTGTTCATATATGTATATATACATACATATATATATATATATATATATATATATATATATATATATATATATATATAGGGAGAGAGAGAAAGAGAGAGAGAGAAAGAGAGAGAGAGAGAGAGAGAGAGAGAGAGAGAGAGAGAGAGAGAGAGAGAGAGAGAGAGAGAGAGAGAGAGAGAGAGAGAGAGAGAGTAAGTAGGGAACTATATTTGAAGACATCAGTGGTCAAGGAAAGAGGCATCTCAAGGGTTTGAACCTCTTCAGGGTCCCAAAGTTGTATCCTTGAGACAGGAACTTTACACGAATTTTCCTCCCTCCATCCAGGTGGGAACAGGTACCCAGCTGTTGACGGCGAACAAACGTGTCAGTTTGTTATTGTTTCAGCGCTTAATCAGCTGCTTCCCGAGATGCCGAGAATGTTTATGAGTGTTCTAGGGTCTCCTGGGGTAACAATAGTTGTAAATGGCAAAAAGCTCGCTGTAGATTATGGATAAGCTCTACATAATAAATATGCAATAATAATTATTGATAATATCAAGCAAACATGTGTGACGTCATCTAATCATGGGTGGGCCTCGTGGTGAATGTGTTTGATGTCATCTAATAATAATAATAATAATAGATAATAGATAATAGTATAGCGCAAATTCCCGCTCAACAGCAAGCTCCATGCGCTTCACAATCAACACTTACATATCACCTATTACCCCAGCAGACCTGAGAGCATTCTGAAACAACCTCAACTTTCCGGGAAGCATACAGTTCAAGCAGCCATTTATAGGCGCTAAAACACAAACATACTGACAAGATCTTTCGCTGTCTATGGCCGGGTACCCATTTCCACCTGGGTGAAGTGAAGAAAATTCATGTAAAGTGCCTTTCCCAAGGACACAACGTCGGGCCCGCGGCTCGAACCCCTGAACCCGCAATCTCACGATTACGAGTCCGGTAGCCTAACCACTAGGCCACCGATGCCGCTATGCATCAACGAGCCTTATGGTGAATGTGTGTGACGTCATCTATGCATCAGCCGGCTTTACGTGGACGTAAATCCCACCCACCGCCTTCATGGAGACACTTGGCTGGTGCTCCACCTTGTGGGACGGGTCAAAGGTCAGCGTGAAACTGGGGAAAAAGAGGAGAGAGGCAGATAAGAATAATAGATCTAGTTTTATACTTTTCAGTTCTAAATGATGAATATATTGAATTCTTAGTCCAGCTGTTATCCATTTCCTTACAAGACATTGCTCTCTGCAAAGGACTCTCACACAAACAGTTCACACATTTTATAATTTAAAGCATGCCACAAAGAGTTAGGATACAACAACGAGATAGGCCGAGTTTATCAGGTCAGCACCTACAGAGTTGTCAAGAACGATTTTTTACGGAACCATTTTGTGGTGTGGTCGATTACAGGTATGATCTTTGTTTTGTGTGTGCGTTCCTGAGTAGCTTCTCTACCGTGTCTTTGGGTGTGCTGTTTCTGTACATGTGTTGATATGCATATATGCTACTCTGTACGTGTTGCTGTTAGTGTGTACCTCTGTATGTGTGTTGATATGACTGTAAGTGTATACCTCTGTATGTGTGTTGATATGTAAGTGTGTGTATCTCTGTATGTGTTGATATGTAAGTGTGTGTATCTCTGCATGTGTTGATATGTAAGTGTGTGTACCTCTGTGTGTGTTGATATGTTCGTGTGTACCTCTGTATGCGTGTTGATGTGTAAGTGTATACCTCTGTATGTGTGTTGATATGTAAATGTGTGTATCTCTGTATGTGTTGATATGTAAGTGTGTGTATCTCTGTATGTGTTGATATGTAAGTGTGTGTACCTCTGTGTGTGTTGATATGTTCGTGTGTACCTCTGTATGCGTGTTGATGTAAGTGTATACCTCTGTATGTGTGTTGATAGGTAAATGTGTTTGTGTACCTCTGTATTGTTTAAACACCTGGCCAACGCTCAGGAAGCTAGTTTCGCAATAAACCCGCTGTCTGTGGGTGGTTGGCGGGTGCTCTAGAGTGGTTTGCTTCTTCTTTTCTATCAAACATATATCGTCTTTATCTCCCCTCCTTCTTTTTATATTTTCTACTCTCCTATAATACTTCTAATCTTCGGCATTTCTATAACCTTATTGTGCTGCAAGTGCCGTAAAACTGTTACTAAAACAAACAAAACCGCGGTCCACAGTTCATGTTACGACTTAGATCAGCAACGGTGTCTTTTTCTCTTTGGGTGTGTGAATATACTACATGTGTGATACTTTGTGCTGTATTAGGTGTGTGTGTTTCTGTGTTTCTGAGTGTGTTTTTATGTGTGGGGCTTTTGCATAATTTCCGCCCTATACTTTTGTTAGACTTGTGGAAACGGCAAGGAAAATTCTACTTTTTCTTCTCTCACCCTTCAAGACGATTCGGTGTGTTAATAGCGTTACTGCCATCATGCTGAATGCTGGTTCAAATCCCTACAAGTACAAGGACATTTTTGAAGTTGGGTTGGTTTGAAGAATTTTTTTCTCAACACATAAGTTGATTTCGTCTTGTTGATAATGGGTGGTAGGATTAGAAGTCCCAGCTCTTGAATAATACTACTGCGCTGCAAACACTGTAAATCATTGCATATCAGTATTGCCAATCAGTACCATTGAGAACGTATCAGAACAGTCTATGAAGATCTACACAAACAGGCTATTTTACTGTAAAAGCTGAATTGAAAAAAACCATTTGAAAAAACCCAACAACGCTTACTTCTTGATAGTCTTGGCAATCACAACTTTCATCTCGTTCATGGCAAAATGCTGACCAATGCAGTTTCTGTAAAGAAACAACAGAGTTTGAAGAAATGATGCTGGTGACAAAATTCAGAAAATAAAACAATGGGGGGAACTAGATCAATGGGAAATAGTATGTGAGGCAGTGTGGTGAAATCAGGCGCTCGTCATAATAATGAAATCGAAAAAATAGGCATTTTTCCGCATGTTTGGCAAATTTTATCGAATTTTTGGTATTTTATATCTTTCTTTCTTTGTTTTTGGAGGTACATATCTGCCACTGCGTGATCTTAAAATTGGCGCTGAAAGGGGGTGTGATAGATTGTTTATAATGCTTTTTATCTTTTTTATACGTGTGGTGTTGAACATTTAATCAATTCTAGTGAAATCATATCAAGTGATCTTGCTGGTTTTCTTAATGGTTCTGTCAAATTTTTCTGTATCTTTCACCTTACAATTCCCACCCCAGCAGCAAATACAAAATAATATCACTCTTTCAATCATAGAATGGTATAAAAGAGACAATCTTATTATCAACATTGAAACTTCTTAATTTCTTTAAAAGAAACATTCTTTGATTTACCTTTTTAAGCACAAGAGCAGCGTGGGGATGCCAGTCAAGTTTGTTATCGATTGTTACACCAAGCTACTTGTAAGGCTTACCACCTCAACCTCCTCATCTTTACTAAATAGTTGTTGCAATTGGTCTGTTTTACTCCAAAGTCTATTATTAATCCCTTTGTCTTTTTTACATTTAGCAAAAGGAAATGGTTATCACACCAATTTGTAAATACATTTAAGAGGTAATTACAGAGGAATATTATATCAAGGGGTAAGCTGGGAGATTCCGTTAAGACAGGTTTCCGTTTTACACAGGTTTCCGTTAGAGCAGGTTCGACTGTATTACTTTCATCAAAAGCAAGACAAATGAAAAAGATTTAAGATGACACCAATAACTCCATATATGCCAAAAAATTGACCAAAGCCTGATTCCACCACGTCGTGACACATATAGAGTTCTACTGTTTGTCTCCCCTCCCATCACACCATGTGTCACTGCTGTATCATTGCATTCTCCCCATTCCCCGTATCCGGTGCTTCTTTTTAGCAAACATCTGACCTCCTCATCTCTTTTTCCCTCTGTTCTTTGTACGTTACTTTATAGTAACACCTCTAATCTTTCGCACTTATATAACCAATTTGTGTTGCAAGTGCCGTAAAATTCTTACTAATACTAAAAGAAAACTCTCTAAACAACCCACTTTTAAGGAAAAAACCCCCCAAACCCTCATTCTTCTGCCCCCTCTCCCCCAACCCACACCCCAAACCCCCAAACTCTTGCTCACTACCTTTTTCTGAAATGATTCTTATCCTGTACGAAGACAAAGTCACACACACA
>NW_004798012.1:11025-12303 GCF_000002075.1 Aplysia californica | reverse complement strand
CACCCCCACCCACTACCCCAGGCCTCCATCTCATTAACGCACACACAAACACACTCACATATACAGACACACGTATACACACACATATACACTCACATATACACACATATACACACATATACACACATATACACACTTACACACACATAAACACATACATACACACATACACCCACATATACACACATACACACACAAATACACAGACACCCAGACACACACAGACATCCAGACACACAAACACACTCACAAACACACACATACACACAAACACGCACAAACACACGGGCAAACACACAGACACCCAGACACACACAGACATCCAGACACACAAACGCACACACAAAACACACACACAAACACACACACACAAACACACACACAAACACACGCGCAAACACACAAACACACACAAACACACACACACACAAACACACACACATACATACGCAAACAAACACACACACACAAATATATACACACAAACATACACAAACAAACACACACACACAAACATATAGACACATACACACATACACAAACAAACACACACATTCACATACACACACACACTCACATACACTAACAAACACACACACAGACATACACATATATACACAAACACACACATACACACATATACAAACAAACACACACATACATAAACAAACACACACATACACAAACAAACAAACACACTCGCACACACACACAAACTCACACATACACACGCGCATACACAAGCAAACGCACACAAACACAGACACAAACACAAACACAAACACAAGCATACACACAGACATACGCACAAACACACACACAAACACAAAAATACACACTGACACACACATACTCACACATACACACACACACACACACACACACACACACACACACACACACACACACACACACACACACACATTCACGCTAACCAGAGAAAACTGATTATCTTTCCTATCGGAGCCGGCCGATCAAATAGTGTTGTTGATAGGGTTGTTGAACCCATGTACACTGAACACAGCCACTACACAGAGTATGCTAGACAAACAAACTTATACACACACATATGATAAGATACACTCACTCCCTCACACAATGTTAAAAACATATAAAAGCAAATAGACAACATATAAACACACACATAGACACACACACACACACACACTCACACACACACACACACAAACACACACACACAAACACACACTCACGTACACACACACTCACACACACACACGCACACACTCACACACACAAACACACACTCACACACAC
>NW_004798012.1:5222-9910 GCF_000002075.1 Aplysia californica | reverse complement strand
CTTCCCCTCCTCCTCCTTCCCCTCCTCCTCCTTCCCCTCCTCCTCCTTCCCCTCCTCCTCCTTCCCCTCCTCCTCCTCCACGACTCGTCTTAGCGCCACGGCCGCTGTCCCCTCCCCCTCCTCCTCCTCCTCTCTGACGGGTTTGAGACAGAGCGCGCCCGCACAGAGCACGACGTTAGGCGCGCGTGCACCACGGAGTACCTCCTCTCACTTCCTCAGTCCCGACGCGCCCCACGTAGCCTTCAAAGCGGGTACCGTGGAGAGAGCCCCGAGTCTCAACCGTTTGCCCGCTCAGAGCTCCACGGAAACTAGCGGACTAGGGGAAACTATCACTTCCGGCTTCTCCAGTCAGGAGAGCGTCCATAGCAACGCTGGTGAGGAGAAGGAAAGAGGAGGAGGAGAAGGAGGAGGAGGTGGAGGAGTGTGGGCGAGAGGCCCAGGAGGGAGAGAGGAGTACATATCTCCTGTTGGAGGAGGAGAAGGAGGAGGAGGTGGGGTGAAGTCCAGAGATTGGGACAGAGGGGTAGGTAGACGAGACACCTCCCCCCTCTACCCTCACCCTTCCGCCAGAGCGACAGTCAAAGCAGACGCCACCTCTCCGTCTTCCTACCCACAACCCCCCGCGACGGGGAGGTCTGGGTTCCGAAAGGACTCCATTTCCCCGTCCTCTTCGGCCTTCTGGCAACCTTCCCGGAGCACCCACCGGCCGCCCACCCAGGGCCACCCGCCCGCCGCCCCGGTTCTCCTGGTACAGCCGGGGCCCAGAGTCCACGCCCCGCCGGAAGCCAGACTCCGACACGAGCCTGACGGGAAGGGAATACCGCCGCCATCTTCTTCCACTTCCGCTCACCCAGCGCCAGCGCAGTCTCGCGTGGCGTCATCCTCCTTGTCTTCGAACCCCGGCCCCGGCGGTAATAGGGCGGGCGTGACGTCATACGTACCCCGGCCTGTGCAAGGACAAGTCGTCAGGAGCCCAGAGCGACACCAACTGCCGCCGCAACAACAACAACAACAACAACAACAACAACAACAACAACAACAACAGAACACCCCACCCCCGGCCTACAGAACTCACGACAGTGCCTTGAGTGGTGGTGGTAGAGACACTGGTAGGGCGGCACAACAACAACAACAACAACAACAACCACAAGAGCACCACCAACAACGACGACAGCAACAACCACAACAACAACAACAAGAGCACCACCAACAACGACGACAGCAACAACCACAACAACAACAACAAGAGCACCACCAACAACAACGACAGCAACAACAAACGAGGCCACCCCCCTCCCAGAGTTCATCATTTCGACAATCTCGCTCTAGTGTCCCCGCTCCGGACCGTTCGCTCCGATCTTCCAACCAATCAGAGCCCGCCGAGTCGTCACGTGACCACCGAGGAATCCCCTACTCCTCCTCCCAAGGAGGTCAAGGTCACGGTCACGGTCACGGTCAAGGTCAGGGTCAGGGTCAGGGTCAGGGTCAAGGTCGAGCTTCCTCTTCGTCTCGGTCCCCGGCCCAGACGTCGGAGAGAGAAGCCCGTCCCTCCTCTCGCAGCGCCTCTAGAGAGACCCGCCTTTATTCCTCCGCCAGCTCGGAGAGACAACCCCGCCCATCTTCCTCCTCCTCACAACTTCCGGGAGAGCGGCCCACTCCCTCCTCGAGCCACACGCCCGCGGACAGACAGGCCCGACCCGTCACCTCTTCCCGGCCCGCCGACCGACAGTCACGTGATACCGGCGCGACCTCTGAGCGACCGAGCCGACTCCCGACCTACAGGCAGGGGAGGTCACCCAGCGCAGGATCCACCTCTGACCTCCAGCCATCTTCCCGACCCGTCACCGGAGGTCATTCAGAGAGGTCAGAGGGGTCATCTGAGGTCACCCCCGAGCGGAGGTCACGGCTTCCTTCCTCCTCCTCGGGCGCCCACGCGAGGTATGAGGCCAGGGAACAGAGGCACCCGCCCAACGCCCCGCCCACAACTCCGCGCTCGAATCTGTCCAGCCGACAAAGCTCGTCCGAGTCTGCCCGGAAGCGCGGCGCGTCACTAGGGCGCCAGGACAGTTTCCGCACGGGGGAGCTGCAAACTGCTGCTGACGTCACACACAGGCGCGCACCACCATCAGCCGCCTCGGACAAAGCCAGAAGTTCGGACATCGGGGATCACAGGACCAGAAGTTCGGACATCGGTGACCACAGGACCAGAAGTTCGGACATCGGGGATCACAGGTCCTCGGGACGGAGAGACGAACAACTCTCGTCACTTCACGCTGACCGAGGCGGGGGATCGCGAGACCGGAAGTTCGTCCTAGTCGGTGAGAACAGGCCCAGAGACCCCCGCGGCTCGCGTGATGACGACAACGAAGTGTTTGAGATCAAACAGACAACTTTCCCCGCCGACAACGACGTCCCCGTGACCCGCTCGCGGGCAGAGCGACGTCCCACCACCACATCAGCCAACAGAAATAATTATCTACCGCCAGCTTTTCGCGCGTCAGAAGACGAGGGCCAGAAAAGCGGCCGGTCACAGAACAACAGAAACAACAACAACAACAACAACAACAACAACAACAACAACTCCCAAGAACGAGTGCTCAACACCGGGGCGTATCGCCCAGACGGAGATCGTAATCGGCCCGAGCCGAGACAGTATCGTCGTGTGATCAGCGACGACTCGGTCGGATACCGTGGAGCAGCGCGTAGCTCTGAGCACATTGTTGACAGCGACGAGCAGCCAAGCGCGGCCCGACCACCACACCACCACCGGCCGCACTCACAACTACTCGAGCCTGACGTGAGCCGCGCTAGATCGGCAGCAGATGTGCGCGAGAAAACGTACAGTAGTAGCACAAGTGTTGTTGGGGCGCCACCTGTCGTCACTGATAGCGAGCACGGCCGGTCTAACTCCAACCACGCGTGGCCACCGTTACACAGAGGGGGAGGAGGAGGTGGAGGAGGTAGAGGGGGAGGAGGAGGAGGAGGGGTTCATACGGAGTTAGGCCGCGGACTGAGTAACACTTTGCCTGACGTCCGCGCCAAGACCAGGCCGCTACTTCTCGACGACACGGACAAGGGTCGACATTACGTGAGACAGCGAGACTACCCGCGGGACTACCCCAGGACCACTGATGGTCAACGACCACGCTCAGACCCCCCGCGACAACCTGATGCTCTCAGATATAGCTCGGATAAACCACCCGCCAGCCACCCACGCCGAGTGCAGCAAGAGGAGGAGGAGGAGGAAGAGGAGGGGAAGAGAAGAGAGGTATATGAGGACCGCCGAGGTGGCAGCGCCAGGAGTCGAGGTAAGACACCCATGGATTACGATGGTTTCTTCCACCAAGCGAACCGAGGAGTGAACGGAACAGGAGGAGGGGGAGGCGGGGGGGAGGCGGCGGTCAGAGGCTACCCGGCAGCCCTGGACGGTGGCTACGCCTCTCCGCCCATGCGGAGGAGCGGGGGAGGGGGTCTGTACGGTCTGAACGGGGAGCTGCCCCACAACAATACCGCCGACAAAAAAACTCTTCTCCAGCAAGCGACGGCCGCCGAGATGGGCGTCCCTAGCAACACAGCCTACAACAGCAAAAGCCCGCCTTACACGAAGTTCCAGGTCCCGGACACGCCCCGCGGGCCCATCCCCCGGGTCCAGCTGACCAGCTCACCGGAGGCACCTGGCCTGAACATCGAGCATATAGACCGCGAGTGGGAGCGCCGGGGGAGCAAGGGTTCGAACCGCAGCCACAACTCCACCAACAAGAGCTCGGGCCGAGGCAGCAACCGCTTCTTGGGCGTCCACACCGAATCGGCCTGGACCAAATGGTCACGTGACCGCCGGGCCAGCTACCGGCGCCGCATCGAGCGCATGGAGCAGGCGGAGACGGACAACTTCCGCAGTAGCACCTACAACAACATCAACAACAACAACGACATCGCCCGGGTGTCCACCCCGGTGAAGAAGGCCCGACAAGAAGGCCTCATCTTCGTGCACCCGGACCTGGAGGCGCGCTACCTGTCGGAGGATGACCTCAAAGAACTCCGGAGACACAAGCAGCAGCAGGTCCGCGCCATGCGCGTCATCGAGAAGAACCGGAAGAACAAGTTCCGGATGAAGAACGAGGTGGCGCTCACCTCGGAGCAGTGGCATATGTTGCAGGAATTCTGGGATCATAATATTTTCGTACGTGCGCGCTACGTGGGCCTGGCCGTGAGTTTTGTGACGCTCATCGTCATGCTGGTCAGCATCACTAGCCCGGCCTGGGTCAAACACAGTGAGTCTATTTGTGCGTTTGCGTGTCTGTTTGTTGTTGTTGTTTTTGTTGTTATTGGTGGTGGTGGTTTGACAGTCCACAGCGTTTGTATGTCAACCTTTTTCGTCATTAGTCTGTCTGTCTGTCTGTCTGTCTGTCTGTCTGTCTGTCTGTCTGTCTGTCTGTCTGTCTGTCCGTCTGTCTGTCTGTTGATCTATCCATCTATCTATCTATCTATCTATCTATCTATCTATCTATCTATCTATCTACCTGATAATGATAACAATAGATTGCAGTTATAGAGCATTTCCACTTGGAAAGAACTCATGTTTTTTTGTCACTTGGAAAGTCCTCAGTGCGGTTTCCAACGATACACAGAGTTTGTCCATAGGTCCTTTCACTCCTTCCTCCTCCATCTCTCTTTCTCACTCTGTCATC
>NW_004798011.1:398414-400758 GCF_000002075.1 Aplysia californica | reverse complement strand
GTCCTACACGTGCCTAGATCACAGGTATACATTCACGGAGGGTAACATACTCAACAAGTCCTACACGTGCCTAGATCACAGGTATACATTCACGGAGGGTAACATACTCAACAAGTCCTACACGTGCCTAGATCACAGGTATACTCATTCACGGAGGGTAACATACTCAACAGGTCCTACACGTGCCTAGATCACAGGTATACATTCACGGAGGGTAACATAGTACATGTACATGGAATGCAAAGAAGGAAGAAAATGAGGACGGGTATGGACTTCAACGGTTAAGTTTATTAGTTTAGGTTTCAAGTCTTTGTTAGAGTTTTACGGCACTTGCAAAACAAAGAGGTCATTCAAGTGCTTACGATTCAACGTGGTACTACAGAATAACATCCCACTCAAAGAAGGAGGGCCGGTACAAGGAGCACAGACGGTTGGTAGGAAAGGAACAAATCACACCATGAACACCCTGTGAACACTCGCCGAACACCCGCCAACCACCCGCACTCATGTGTGTGTGTGATCTTGTTCCTTTGAAAACCCCGACATAAAAGAGAGGAGGAGGACATCAAAGAAACAGAGGGGAACAGGGAGGGAGGACATCAAAGAGACAGAGGGGAACAGGGAGGGAGGACATCAAAGAGACAAAGGGGGACATGACAGGACAGTCATGACACGATCCACAAACACAGACGAGTATTGATCTGACCGACTCACTCCCCTATCCCTAAAGATCCACAGACACAGACAAGTATTGATCTGACCGACTCACTCCCCTTTCCCTGAAGTGCTGCTGTTGTTGTGGTTGTGTCACTTGGCTTTAGTTTTTGTAAGAGTAAGAGTTTTACGGCACTTGCTACACAATAAGGTCATAGAAGTGCCGAAGATTAGGGTTTTACAAGAGAGTAACAAACACAAAAAAGAAAGCGGAGAGATCAGGACGATAGATGTCGGATAAGAAAGAAGCAGCAAACCACACCAGAGCACCCGCCAACCACCCACCAATATTTGGTAAACGGAACAATCAAAGTCCACGCAACCAGACAGACCCAAAGACAGACATCCAGGACAGGAAAGAGAGAAAACACGAGACGACACATACACAAAGAAACAAGCAGACACACACATACACACACACACACACACACACACACACACACACACACACACACACACACAGCGAAATCGTTGGGGAGCAAATACCCTTTAGTTACATGTACAAATTTCTCAATGTACGTATTTCAAACACATGTACAAATTTCTCAATGTACGTATTTCAAACACATGTACAAAGAAATTTGTCAGAACAAATCGGAACCTGAAAATCTGTCATAGAGGTATGAAAAAGTAGCCAGGAACTGGAGTATATCATGAGAGACATATTGTGTCCCATAGACAAAGAAAAAGCCAATAACACCTTGAAAAGATGGGGCAATAGATGGCAACATGTCGATGTTCGTGGCAATAGATGGCAACATGTCGATGTCTGTTCGTGGCAATAAATGGCAACATGTCTACTCTATGTATGTTCATGACACAGATTCAGAGCCAAACTTCATTGTTTCCGACCAGTATGTGCTGATGTCAAACATGGATACATCTCCACCTCTTTTCTAAAATATCTCTGTTCCTCTTTATAAAATAGCATTCATCGTGTTCTCGTTAAGGCCTCAGGCTCATCGGCACAACAGGACAACAACAAAAACTTCTACATAAATATCTCAACACAGAAAACAGTAAGCTGATAAACAACCATCAACATCATACTAGAACACAACAAAAGTGACAAGAGAGAACAGAACAAAAGTGACAAGAGAGAGAACACAACAAAAGTGACAAGAGAGAACAGAACAAAAGTGACAAGAGAGAGAACACAACAAAAGTGACAAGAGAGAACACAACAAAAGTGACAAGAGAGAACACAACAAAAGTGAGTCGTAAAAGGCACAAGTTGAGCATGCAGGCCTCTGACACACAAAGATACAAAGCCATTCAAATATGGAACATCCCTGAAGATTTCTATTCTTTTTCTTCTTCCTCTTTCTTCAATCTTTACTACAGCATTTTGCTACACTTCCAGCAGTTAGTGATTTTTTCACAACTCTGGCAATATCTTGTGCCTCCAAAATAGCAAATCTTTTACATAGCATAGGAGGAAAAGTAAAACAGATCACCAAATCTAAATTAAAAGTTACTGTTACTTTTACCATAGAGTTTTCCTGCGCAAAGCACCAAGTCTTATCTTGGAAGTACTTTTTGCAGCCAGAGATTTTCCAGAGAAATGTATCTAGTCTGACAAAAGACCTTCTCCGTCCCGGGTTTTTCCTAGTGTTTCGGATTTGTCGTT
>NW_004798011.1:391323-396733 GCF_000002075.1 Aplysia californica | reverse complement strand
ACCTGAAAATCTGTCATAGAGGTATGAAAAAGTAGCCAGGAACTGGAGTATATCATGAGAGACATATTGTGTCCCATAGACAAAGAAAAAGCCAATAACACCTTGAAAAGATGGGGCAATAGATGGCAACATGTCGATGTTCGTGGCAATAGATGGCAACATGTCGATGTCTGTTCGTGGCAATAAATGGCAACATGTCTACTCTATGTATGTTCATGACACAGATTCAGAGCCAAACTTCATTGTTTCCGACCAGTATGTGCTGATGTCAAACATGGATACATCTCCACCTCTTTTCTAAAATATCTCTGTTCCTCTTTATAAAATAGCATTCATCGTGTTCTCGTTAAGGCCTCAGGCTCATCGGCACAACAGGACAACAACAAAAACTTCTACATAAATATCTCAACACAGAAAACAGTAAGCTGATAAACAACCATCAACATCATACTAGAACACAACAAAAGTGACAAGAGAGAACAGAACAAAAGTGACAAGAGAGAGAACACAACAAAAGTGACAAGAGAGAACACAACAAAAGTGACAAGAGAGAACACAACAAAAGTGACAAGAGAGAACACAACAAAAGTGAGTCGTAAAAGGCACAAGTTGAGCATGCAGGCCTCTGACACACAAAGATACAAAGCCATTCAAATATGGAACATCCCTGAAGATTTCTATTCTTTTTCTTCTTCCTCTTTCTTCAATCTTTACTACAGCATTTTGCTACACTTCCAGCAGTTAGTGATTTTTTCACAACTCTGGCAATATCTTGTGCCTCCAAAATAGCAAATCTTTTACATAGCATAGGAGGAAAAGTAAAACAGATCACCAAATCTAAATTAAAAGTTACTGTTACTTTTACCATAGAGTTTTCCTGCGCAAAGCACCAAGTCTTATCTTGGAAGTACTTTTTGCAGCCAGAGATTTTCCAGAGAAATGTATCTAGTCTGACAAAAGACCTTCTCCGTCCCGGGTTTTTCCTAGTGTTTCGGATTTGTCGTTAGAGCAATGATTTTGAGGCCCCAAGGACAATCATTTGTGACCCCTGGTTAAAGCCAGTTTTGTGTTAGGGCAGCCCATCCATTTTTCTCATAAGCCAAATGTGGCTGAGCCATACAGGAAGAAGCACTGCTAAGTCTCTGGCAGCAACAAGTAGGTCGTAGAACACGATATACTGAAGAACTGTTCACATTCTGAACAGAGAAGAAAGATAGAGAAGACTGGATGAGCTGGTCTGCATAGAGTACCGCCCCGCCATACATCACTTTACTTTACAAACAGACCCCTACAGTAGAGTGTTAGGGAAGACAGCATGCTACCCTTGCCCTCTGACATATAGTGAATGGGACAGACTTACCCGCTCACTCAGAGCATTATACTTGATCCCAAGCTCGTCTCGGTCGGCGCGCGAGGCAGACAGGAGGTCCTCCACTCGGTTGAGTTCTTGCGAGAGCAGGCGGTTCTCCTCCTGCAGCGTGGTCACGCTGGGCTGGGTCGTCATGCCCGGCAACGTCAGCTCCTCCGTGGACAAATTCTTGGTGATGATCTCCCGTATCCTCGCTGGGATCTTCGCCGGATTGCCGTCAGTGCCTCGGATCGTGTAATCTTCCGAATCTTTCAAGATCGAGTCTTCCAATCTCTGTACAGGAAAAAGGAAAGATTCAAATAATATATATTATAAACAAAAGAAGAGCTAAAGAACTACCCATTAATCTGATTTGAAAACACAAAAAGATCGCCGATGTGCAATCAATTTTCTCCTTGGGTCTCATGGAAAGTAAAAGTTTTCCACATTTAAAAAAAAAGTAAATAGGCTTTCAGCTTTCAAACAACAAAGAATGAAGATTGGCAATACATTAGCAATCTGAGCCTGCTTCTTACAGATTTCTTTCAAAAAGCACACAAAGCCTGCATTCAAACAACATAAATGTTACGGTCACTTAGCGCAATAATGCGCAGGTGAGAATTATCCATTCCGGTCACCGGGCGCAGTTCTGCGCCAGACCTGTTGCAGTCACTCTCCTGGCTGGGTGACCAGATGGGCTATTTTGTACTGCTCGTTGAGTGACTGCAAAGTGTTTAACATTTTCAGGTCCAACCAAAATATATTTTTATTTTCTTATTTAACTTAGAGATTTAAGACAGCACAAATTTGACGTCAGATTTTGACGCTCAAAGTCATGTGTTGTAAAAGGTCAGCAAAAAGGACTTTGAAAAGTATTGATTGACATAGTTAAAATTTTAAAAGGCTATCATGGAGCACATTACTTTTTCACAGAATTAAAACTTGACAATATTTCTGCAACTTGGAAAACATCAAACCAACACCACATACTGACAACATGATTCATTGAGCTATACATGTACATATAATATGTTCTTCTGTTAATGCCTAGATAATACACAAATTGTTTTCTCATAATTTTCCAAGCTGTTGTCAAGTGCTATACAACACGCTTTAGACAAACCCTTTTTGTCACACTTGGATACTGAACTATAAATATAGATCTAGATCTATATTTAGTTTTGAAACAGATTCACATCCTCCACTTTCTTTTCCCCAAGAAAGTTGTGTACACAGCAATCAAGAGGGAAATTGGATTGTCCAGTGGTTTTTTTACAATGTTTAGCAAAAGAAGAATGGTGGTGAGGAAGGGAGTAGCCATTATCATGTCTAAGTCTTCCAGTAGAGACATGTCATGTTTGGCTATTAGGCTAGAATCTAGTACAGTAAAACAATGATTAAAACCCATACCATGGGTCTACAATCAATCATGATCACACGAGACAGTTAAAGCGATACAGAGTGATCACACGAGACAGTTAAAGCGATACAGAGTGATCACACGAGACACTCAGTTAAAGCGATACAGAGTGTGTGTACAAATAAAACCCATACCATGGGTCTGCAATCAATCATGATCACACGAGACAGTTTAAAAAGCGATAGAGAGTGATCACACGAGACAGTTAAAGCGATACAGAGTGTGTGTACAAATAAAACCCATACCACGGGTCTAAAATCAATCATGATCACACGAGACAGTTAAAGCGATACAGAGTGTGTGTACAAATAAAACCCATACCACGGGTCTAAAATCAATCATGATCACACGAGATACTCGGTTAAAGAAAAGCAATACAGCCAGAAGTGTGTGCACAAAATAAAAACTGTTTATATCATCGAAGTGACTAGAAAATCTATGTCTCCAAACGCTCGGGAAAATAAACTTGAGCTCTATTTCTCCGAACGGTTTCCGATCTCGAGATTTTTTTGGTTATTTGCGAGATTTACGCGTCATCTTTCAATTTGCGAGGACTGGGAAGAAGCATAAACTTTTTTTAATCGAATTCAATTTCTAGAGCTAGATTCTAGATCTAGATCTAGATCTAGATTCTAGATCTAGAGCTAGATTCTAGATCTAGATATCTAGATTCTAGAGATCTAGATCTAGATCTAGATTTAATTAGATTTCTAGATTCTATAACTATAGGACAGAGAGCTGCATCTCTTCTCTGTGTAAAGTTTAACCTGTACTAGATCTAGATCTAAATTCTAGAATCTAGATCTAGATCTAGATCTACAAGGAATCACAACACAACAGAACACACATTCCTCTGACCAGTAACGTTGCGTAATCATTGTTAGATTTTGACGCAGAGGAAATATCAGCCATCAGGTCCCGGGTTTCTATGTGGAAAGAGGTTGGCAGATCGAAAAACTCATCTAGACTTCGTCTGGCACCCCTCAAACTACCATCGTCACCAAGTAGAGATCTAGATTCAGATCTAGAATATCTATCACTTTGAATTTGAACTTTCGAAGCATCGTCCTCCACACAATCACGAACAGGCGGGGATGTTGTTGTTCGGGATGGATTATCGTCTGCATCCATCGCAAAAGTCTATCTTATTGGAATTTTAAAAAGTTCTTCAATACTAGATCTAGATCTAGATCTAGATCTAGATTCTATTACGCTAGAGGGTGAAATAGAAGTTTTCAACAAAAACTTTTCCTCAAGGTCTTAGCAGTCTCTTTCACTTTCATGCGGAAACTTGGCATTGTTCCTTCCACTTGAAAGCAAAGCGGAAGTGAAATGTTTCGTGTTTCGGATAAAAGATCAGTGCTCGCTCTTACTTTTTAACGAAATTCTATTCAAACTTGGAGGTCCCTTTTATGGGCCCTAACGACAGCGTCAGTTTCTATAACAACGTGTACACAATAATGAAGCAACTTTGAGTAGTGCTCCTTTTCTCTGTAAACATTAAGAAATAAATAGCTGCTTTATATTTTCCCGGAACATTCAAAATCACCAAAGTGTTCAAATGAAAATGTTAGCCGGAAAAAAGGACTGGAAGACATTGTCATCGATCGGTGCTATTGTCAATAAACATGATGCCTTCGGCTTCGGTATAATAATAATATACGCAACTGGTGTTGAATTAATTTGGAGCAATTAAAGTAGGAGAGGTAATAATTTCATATCTTATACAAGCAGCCGCTTAGACGATCTTAAATAATAAACTTCGGTTATTGAGGGCGGTTGTATGAAGGCTGTGTTTTTGTTGTCGTTTTGTTGTCAGTTGTTTTTTTTTGTTTTTTTTTTTGGGGGGGGGGTTTGTAGGCCTATTATTGTTCTAGTTGTTGTTGTTACTGCTGTTGTTGATCATGGTGATGTGGGTGAAGTCATGAATTGCTGCTGTTAAAATTAAGGTTTCTAGAACATGTTAGAAGAGACTGAGACGGTTGAAGGGAAGGGAGTGCATTCCAAGACCAGATCACAGAACAGAAGTAAATGCAGCGAGCAACACACACATAACGACATCACGGAAATAACAACACATATACATAACGACATCACGGAAATAACAACACACATACATAACGACATCACGGAAATAAAAACACACATACATAACATCACGGAAATAACAACAACACACACACACATACATAACGACATCACGGAAATAACAACACACACACATAACGACATCACGGAAATAAAAACACACACACATAACGACATCACGGAAATAACAACACACACACCATAACGACATCACGGAAATAACAACACACATACACATACATAACGACATCACGGAAATAACAACACACACACACATAACGACATCACGGAAATAACAACACACACACACATACATAACGACATCACGGAAATAACAACACACACACATAACGACATCACGGAAATAAAAACACACACACATAACGACATCACGGAAATAACAACACACACACCATAACGACATCACGGAAATAACAACACACATACACATACATAACGACATCACGGAAATAACAACACACACACACATAACGACATCACGGAAATAACAACACACACACACATACATAACGACATCACGGAAATAACAACAC
>NW_004798011.1:390023-391223 GCF_000002075.1 Aplysia californica | reverse complement strand
TGCCCCCCCCCCCTCCCTTCATGTTAACTCCCCTTAAAAGAAACCAACAAGAAACCAAAAAAAACAAAAAAACAAGCAAAAGACCCATAAAAGAACTACCCAAACAAACAACAAATAAACATTTATCTTCCCAGTGGCACTTCCTGTTCTTGAAGGTCGAATGGTGTCGCCAAACACCCCCGTCTTGCATTTTTACTTCGACACAGTGTGGCCGTCTTATAACCAAGAGGCTGCAAGCCATTAAGATGGCGGTACCAGACAGCAACATTTACCTCGACAAAGTGTGACATTTATACAACTCAATGCTGTCTGTCCAATTAGATCTTGCTTAAACCTCTTGCTGACCAATCTGAGAAGATGGGGGTGGTAAGAAGAAAGGAACGATCAAAACAATAAGGAAGAATCAAATGTTAAACGATTCACCGTCCATTGAAACTTGTAAAGCGCTTTGTTATCGAAATGTCGACAGTTTTATATAAAAGCTTGAGCGCCTAGGTTCAAGTCGTCGTTAGCTGGCCAAGGTGTGGTGGTTCTAGTGCTGAAGTTGTAGCTTGACTCTGCGTGGATAGCTGCCTGTTCGAAACTTTTTCAATTTGCTTGTGGACTTCAAAGATCTGATCCGAAATGGTAAGTATAGAGTTGTAACTTTGTTTATCGTCTCCCAAAATCGAAAATAGACGACACGTCGTTGCAGTTGATAGTTCCCGATAATTGTGTTAAGCGCTTCCCCCTAGAGGGGTATCCAGAAAGTAATTTTCGTTTTGAAATTAAGAGGTAAAATTATAAATCTTTCCAAGTCTGCCAAACATTATTTTTTCTTCTGCATTATCATGACACAAAAGAATCCTGGAGCTCAGGTCTTACCTTTCGAATTGCATTGCACAATTTTGCCAAGATTTTGCAGAAAGTATCAACATTAAATATGTATTTACTCCTTTGTAAGAAATCAAATACTTTTATAGATACAATTCGATTGTTAAAGCTATACTTTTCTAAAATTTTTTTTTGAAAAGTCAAGTATGAAACAACAACTTTAAAAGATGCAAGGGAGCTCTCGTGGCCTAGAGGTTAAGGGGTTATCCTCTCATTCAACGGTCCCGGTTCGAATCCTTGTAGGGACCGAAACATTTTCTTCTCTAAAATTGTCTCCATTCACCTCCTTTCCTGCTCTCTAGCATTGTTCTGTCGCCTGCTTTTCTC
>NW_004798011.1:385862-389622 GCF_000002075.1 Aplysia californica | reverse complement strand
TATTTTAATACCTTCTTTATACAATGATGATGATGATGATGATGATGATGATGATGATGATGATAATGATGATGATGATCAATGACCCCACTAAGTCTAATTTCATTCCTTCCCCCAGAATCTTCTGACAGTCGTCTTCGCCTGTCTGACATTGGCGGTGTCAGCCAAGGCCGCTGCCTTGTACAACGATCAAAGGATTGGCTATTACAATCCTGTCAAGTAAGTAACTGGATATGAGTACATTTCATTATTCTGTAGCTGTTGTTCTTCTGCATACGTTAAGTTTCTTTCTTTCTTTTTTTTTTCTTTCTTCTTTTCTTTCTTTCTTTCTTTCAGTCTTTCTTTCTTTCTTTCTTTCTCTCTTTCTTTCTTTCTTTTATTCATTCTTTCTCTCTCTTCTTTTCTTTCTTTCTCTCTCTCTCTTTCTTTCTCCCCCTCTTTCTTTCTTTCGTTCTCCTTTCTCTTTCTTTCTTTCTTTCTTTCTTTCTTCCTTCCTTTCTTTCTTTCTTCCTTTCTTTCTTTATTTGGGGGAAGGGGGTTGGGCATACTCTTTTGGTTAGGATTCACCTTCAAACTAGTCTGTAGAAATTGTGAGGTCTCAAGATGGTTCCCTTGACGAGTCCGAAATTAGTTCTTTTTAATATGATCCTCTTGGAGACCACACGGGGTCCAGAGGGACGGTGCCTGCCTCTCAGTCAAAAAGTTCCGGGATCGCATCTTGACAGTGACAATGACATTGACAATCTTTATTCATCTCGAAGGGAGAAATTTGTCTTGGTCGTTAACAATGGTAGTAGACGCTACAAAGGTTAGGTGCACTCACGCATACGCACAACGAGACAGGACATGAGTAAATATGTCTCACGTGCTGGGACAACCCGCTCCGTAAAACATTCTCTCTCTCTCTCTCTCTCTCTCTCTCTCTCTCTCTCTCTCTCTCTCTCTGTCTGTTTCATTTATATCATTGTGTGGTCAGTAACCTCACTGCAGTTGGTACGAATGAATTTCTATGTCTCACTGTTCTTGCTTTTTTGGAAAAGTATCGTCTACTGCGGGTCGATATATTAAATTTCCGATGTCAATAGGTGGCTATGGTTACTAACCATTATTTCCGCCTTTTTTTACCACCTGGGAAAGTGAAAACCTTTTCTTCTCTAGAAAGTTATCATATGTCTTAATTTCCTTTTCTCTAGTCCTGTTCTGCTATTTACTTCCATTACCAGTTTCTAACTCCTCTACTCCAGCCTTTTCTGTGCTTCTCTCTCCCTTTCTCTATACTCAGTCCACTTCCATTCCTGGCTCCTTATTATTGCTGTCGTTCACCCCCATCCTTAGAGTAGGTAAGATTTAACACCTAGCCTTCTCGGATAGGTGCGACAAATCTCGGATGTCCAGTGTGCAAGTTGTGCAAGTTTAAGGCCATTTGCTGGTCCTAATCTATAAGAGTAGGTTTCGGCACTCGTCAAAATAATACAAGTGAAGAAACTTGCATTTTTCCGCAAGTTAGGGAATTTTTATAAAATTTGTGTTTTTTGGCTCAACACCTGTCAAAGAACACATTTTGGAGCGGATTTTTACTGAAAAACGTTGATTAAAGGCATAAGAGATGTAAATTTTTACTTTCCATAAACTTTCAAAATATGGAAATAACACAACTTTACCTTCGATTTTCTCGCTAATTTTACATCTGAAATCAGGCGACCCCAACCTCCTTCAATCGCCAATATCTTGACTTGTATCCGAGATAAATTGATATTTTGTTAATAACATGTTAAGCAAATGGACAGGCTTTACAACAATATCAATAACTTCATATACACCAAAATTGACGAGCGCCTGATTCCACCGCGTCGTGATGCACATTATAAGGAAATATGATGTACTGGGAGATTAAAAAAGAATGCGGCTAAAATCACCACGCGATATTTCAAAATGGGAAAACGATAGAAAACTCGTAGAGTAGCTTGGATACATGTGCTGTACATGCCTTTAAGTAAGCTTTTATTTCATGTCTTACAAGTTCCCAAAGTGGTGACTACCGGCAGCATGGGCACCATCAAGCCGATACACATGTATGAGAATCTATTGGTTTCCCATTTTAAAATATCGAGTGGTGATTTTACCGCATTCTTTTTTAATCTCCCTGTACATCGTATTTCCTTATAATGTGTTTGTGACTGGAGAAAGGCCTGAGTCGTCGAAAATTTGGATATTATAAGAGCATTATTCTCTCTCTCTCTCTCTCTCTCTCTCTCTCTCTCTCTCTGTCTCTCTGTCTCTCTCTGTCTCTCTCTCTCTCTCTCTCTCTCTCTCTCTCTCTCTCTCTCCGTCTCACTGTCTCTTTCTCCCTCTCCCTCCCAATCTCTCTCACTCACTCTCTCTCGCTCTTTCCCAATCTGTGTGTGTCTCTCTCTTTTAAATCTCTCTCTTCTTCTTCTACTCTTTCTGTCTCTATTTTTCCTCTCATTTTGTCTCCTACACATAGACAAAAAAAAAAGAAGAAAAAAAGTGCATCAGGATGTCTCGGTCCATCGTGTTGGTTGTCTGTTATTCGACCTTTCATGTCATCGATAATTTCTGGACGTTGTTGAGCATTAACTGTTATTTTCCGTTTTCGAAATATCGCGCGATGATTTTGGCGTATCGTATTCTTTTTGAATCATCAGTATCATCGTCGTCGTCATCATCATCATCATCATCATCATCATCATCATCATCATCATCATCATCATCAATCGGTACCTTTGCCGACTGGCGTAGGCGATCATAGACCTCCACTTCACTCTGTCCTGCGCTGCAGCGATGGTGTCTGTTGTTCTTGCTGTTCCCAGCCATGTTGTCAACCTGTCCAGTATCTTTTCCCTCTGTCTGCCCCTGCCTCTCTTTCCATCAACCTTGCCTGTTTTTACAATATTCTCCAATGTTTCTTTCCGCATTGTGTCTCCAATTAACTTTGCCTGTCGCTTCCGTATTTTCATCATAAGCTGTCGTCTGCAATTTGCTTCAACCAAGACTTCTTTATTTGTTTTTCTGGCTGTCCATGGGATACGCAGCATGCGTCTTATGAACCACAACACTGTCGCCTCAATTGTTCTTTCCAGCTGTCTATTGATTGTCCATGCTTTGCACTCGTATACAAGGATTGGCTCGATGTAACTTTTCAGTACTCTTTCCTTGTTTTCAGTGATATATATATATTGAAGTTTCTAAGTGTCAGTTTAATTTTGAGGAAGGTTGCTTTTTTAAAATCTCCCTGTATATTATTTATCTCCACACAGAGTTGACGTACACCATGGGCAGAGCAATGGCTACGCCGTGCATAAAGAAAAAGACTACGTTCAAAAGGGACATTACTCCGGCGTCTACAAAACCCAAGGTTACGCCGTCCACGGCAATGGCGTCGGCTACTATGGCAACGACAAACACGACAGCTACGGAAACGTTGGCTACGCTGGGGGCTACCATGGCAACAACGCCTACAACAGTGACGGTTACCATGGCTACGGCAGCCACGGGTATGGCTACAACAATCACGCCAACCGCGGTTATGGTCAGTCATACGAGCCCAGGTCCTACAACTACGGCCTGACCACCCACTACAAAGGCCAGAGTCACGGCCAGAGACACGCCTACAGCTACCAAAAGGAATACGCCTATCAGCCAGAGAGCTACAGCTACGAGAAAGCTCCCAGTCACTACTACGTCCCGTACAGCGGCGCAGGGTATGGCTCCAGGAGGCACAGGAGAAGCGCTGGCTACG
>NW_004798011.1:383406-385762 GCF_000002075.1 Aplysia californica | reverse complement strand
ATGATGATGATGATGATGATGATGATGATGATGCTGATGATGATGATGGTGACGACGATTATGATGATAATGATGATGATGATCAATGGCCCCACTAAGTCTAATTTCATTCCTTCCCCCAGAATTTTCTGACAGTCGTCTTCGCCTGTCTGACATTGGCGGTGTCAGCCAAGGCCGCTGCCTTGTACAACGATCAAAGGATTGGCTATTACAATCCTGTCAAGTAAGTAACTGGATATGAGTACATTTCATTATTCTGTAGCTGTTGTTCTTCTGCAAAAGTTTCTTTTTTTCTTTTTTTTCTTTCTTCTTTTCTTTCTTTCTGTCAGTCTTTCTTTCTTCCTTTCTTTTTTTTCTTTCTCTCTATCTCTTTTTCTTCCTTTCTCTTTTTTTCCTTTCTTTCTTTCTCTCTCTCTCTTTTTCTTCCTTCCTTCCTTTCTTTCTTTCTTTCTTTCTTCTTTTCTCTCTTTTTGCCTGTATTTTTTGCCTGTCTTTCTTTCTTTCTTTCTTTCTTTCTTTCTTTCTTTCTTTCTTTCTTTCTTTCTTTCTCTCTCTCTCTCTTTCTTTCTTTCTTTCTTTCTTTCTTTCTTCATTGGGGAGGGGATGTACTCTATAATTTTATTGGTTAGGATTTACCTTCAAACTAGTGTGTAGAAATTGTGAGGTCTCGAGATGATTCCCTCGAATAGTCCGAAAGTAGTTCTTTTTATAATGATCCTCTTGGAGACCTCACAGGGTCCAGAGGGACGGTGCCTGCATCTCAGGCTGATTCAGTCAAAGGGTTCCGGGATCGCATCTTGACAATGACAATGACAATCTTTATTCATCTGGCAGGGAGAAATTTGTCTTGGTCGTTAACAATGGCAGCAGACGCTACAAAGGTTAGGTGCACTCACGCATACGCACTACAAGACAGGACATTAGTAAATACATGTCTCACGTGCTGGGACAATCTGCTCCGTAAAACATTCTCTCTCTCTCTCTCTCTCTCTCTCTCTCTCTCTCTCTCTCTCTCTCTCTCTCTCTCTCTCTCTCTCTCTCTCTGTTTCATTTAAATCATTGTGTGGTCAGTAACCTCACTGCAGTTGGTACGAATGAATTTCTATATATCTCACTGTTCTTGCTTTTTTGGAAAAATATCGTTTACAGTGGGTCGATAATTTAAAATTCCGATGTCAATAGGTGGCTATGGTTACTAACCATTATTTCCGCCTTTTTTCCACCTGTGAAAGTGAAAACGTTTTCTTCTCTAGAAAGTTATCATATGTCTTAATTTCCTTTTCTCTAGTCCTATTCTGCTATTTACTTCCATTACCAGTTTCTAACTCCTCTACTCCAGCCTTTTCTGTGCTTCTCTCTCCCTTTCTCTATACTCAGTCCACTTCCATTCCTGGCTCCTTATTATTGCTGTCGTTCACCCCCATCCTTAGAGTAGGTAAGATTTAACACCTAGCCTTCTCGGATAGGTGCGACAAATCTCGGATGTCCAGTGTGCAAGTTGTGCAAGTTTAAGGCCATTTGCTGGTCCTAATCTATAAGAGTAGGTTTCGGCACTCGTCAAAATAATACAAGTGAAGAAACTTGCATTTTTCCGCAAGTTAGGGAATTTTTATAAAATTTTTGTTTTTTGGCTCAACACCTGTCAAAGAACACATTTTGGAGCGGATTTTTACTGAAAAACGTTGATTAAAGGCATAAGAGATGTAAATTTTTACTTTCCATAAACTTTCAAACTAAGGAAATAACTCAACTTTACCGGTAATTTTCTCGCTAATTTTACATCTGAAATCAGGCGACCCCAACCTCCTTCAATCGCCAATATCTTGACTTGTATCCGAGATAAATTGATATTTTGTTAATCACAAGCAAAGCAAATGGACAGGCTTTACAACAATATCAATAACTTCATATACACCAAAATTGACGAGCGCCTGATTCCACCGCGTCGTGATGCACATTATAAGGAAATATGATGTACTGGGAGATTAAAAAAAGAATGCGATAAAATCACCACGCGATATTTCAAAATGGGAAAACTATAGAAAACTCTAAATTACCTTGGATACATGTGCTGTATATGCCTTTAAGCTTTTTTTTTTCATGTCTTACAAGTTCCCAATGTGGTGATTACCGGCAGCATGGGCACCATCAAGCCGATACACATGTATGAGAATCTATTGGTTTCCCATTTTAAAATATCGAGTGGTGATTTTACCGCATTCTTTTTTAATCTCCCTGTACATCGTATTTCCTTATAATGTGTTTGTGACTGGAGAAAGGCCTGAGTCGTCGAAAATTTGGATATTATAAGAGCATTATTCTCTCTCTCTCTCTCTCTCTCTCTCTCTCTCTCTCT
>NW_004798011.1:370595-383249 GCF_000002075.1 Aplysia californica | reverse complement strand
AGTTATTACGGCGGTAGTCATGGATACGGACACTCTGGATACGGAAACCACGGTTCCTATGGTCACGGAAGATCGTATGGTTATTCTAGGCCCAGCTATGGCTATGGTCATGGTTATGGCGGTCATGGTTACGGATATGGATACCATGGTTAGGGTGATCAGGAGACACATGTCCCTGTTTTGTTTTCGTTAGATTAATAATATCAGTTAAATAATAAAATACGTCAATTGAAATTTGGAATATTATTGTTTGATGTTGTTTTATAACACTAATTTACAACCAACCCCCTCCATCCGCCCATCATTTTCTTTTTCAAAGATTGGTTCGTGTCGTGAACATGATTATCATTTATTTCAATATACCTACCTGCTTTACATTTCACATCACCAACCCTCCTTCCCACTTCAAATGATTTCTTAATATTTCCCTTACCTACTTGCCACTTCACATACTTACTTTATATTTCACCAAGGCCTACCCCTTTCCCAGTACATAAACTTGCTTTACATTTCCCACATCTGCTATACACCTCACACAATTTCTGTACATTTTACATTACTGCTTCACTCTTTATATAGCTGCGTAACACTGCACAAATAAGACTGATTTTGTCCTGATATTTGGTGAGAAGATCTGAATACAGACATACGAGTAATTTAAGTTGGGGTTTTCTACTTCTTTGAAGACGACGGTAGGTAGGCAACGTGACGGGGCGAATTATATTCGAGGCGCAAATTAAGCACAGCAGGATCTTTGTGCCCCTCCCCTCCCCCCCTCTGACCTCTTAAAATGGTCGCTTTTGAGGACAAGCGGGCTAACCCAGATTTTAGGGGTTTCCAGAAATCTTGACTTACACCAAAAGTGGGCATTGCCCTTCCTATAGGCGAAGTTAGGTTTCATTGGTGTGTATATTTGTTTGGTTATAGAGAAAACTCTCCTTGTCTTTTAAGGAAACTGAACAAGGGTCCAAAAACTTTATCTTCGATTTTCTCAACACAGCCTCTTTAAGGCTAGCCCCCTGGTGCTTAATGCCACCAAATATCCAGGCGTTTCAACACGTGATCCCACATGTCTATGAAAAGATTAAATACAGTCTTTATCTAGAAAAACAAGGTGATGAATATACAACAAAGGATGGCAGAGAAGATAGAGAAGATTAACATAATATCTTTTCTGAAACAATCTGACTCTCATCATCTTACCAAACGTTCCAGTAAGTCATTACAAAAATCTTAAATCAATATTTGACATAGTAGACATAGAGAAACGTATACTGGGACAAAGGGATATCTACACAGAGTTCTTGGTGCCACTCAATTCAAAACAAATTTAAGGATGATAAAGATAACTTCTGTAGCGCCCACTTTCTGATAACTCTGGTTGCCTCACAATGAAGATATAAAGATTTACATTAACGTTTTATGAATACTAGCCCATTCAACGTTCAACAATCTTTTCAAATGCATAGAGATCCATAAATGGGTAACAGGGAAAGATCAGGGAACGTAGCTTTTTGAGAGCCTTCGAGAAAAGGAATGAAAGGAGAACTATGATCGCCGATGTCTGTCTCAGATCTGGCACTGGATGATGATGAGAGATCCATAATCTGACCAAGAACACAGACACGAAAAGGCAACCACTGTTGCTACTGACCCACACTGTCTTGTTGTTGAAGAATTAGTCAAACTAGTATGAGTAGCGTCTTCATGTACTACGAGGGGGGTTCAATAAGTCTTTGGTCTTGGTATGAAGGAATTGTGGTAAACTAATGAAATTTCACCAGCCTTTAGACAATGTCTTTGCAACACACCACGTTAATTTTCTGGAACATCCGACAATAACAAGGCTCTAGTTAGTGTACTCAATGAAATCATGCACAAAAGCGTTAGGTTTTTTCTTTGCTGAAGCTATACCATAGAGCCTGTTGACTATCGCTAAGTTATCAAGTTTTTACACCAGCAAGGAAAATTCACTTTGAACATTTTTCAGTAAATGATCCAAGTTTATGATGACAAATGTCATCGTTATAATACTGTGACATACTGGGTAAGAACATTGGGATCTGGATTAATGTCGGTTATGGATGAAGATCGTGAAGGGCACCCATCCTTTGTTGTAACTAAAGAGAATGTATCCATAGTGAAGAAACTGGTTTTACAAGACCGACGTATAACTGTTAAACAGCTCTCAATTGAAACACTAATCTGTGTAAGGTCAATTGAAACGATTCTCCATGACCATCTTAACATGAATAAGGCGTCTGAGCGGTGGGTATCACGCCTTTTGGCAAGTGAGCAAAAGAAGCAAAGGTTTGAGTCCGGCAAAACTCTCCTTCGAATTGAGTCCAATGACACAAATTTCTTAAAAACCACGGTGAATATGGATGAAACATGGATTTATCATTTTGATCCACAACAAAAATGTCCTCCATGCATTAGAAAACCCCTTCTTCTCCCTCATCAAAGAAGGCAAAGGTAACACCGTCAAGTGGAAAGGTCATGCAGTCGTGTTTCTGGATTTGAGAAGGTGACTACCAACAAAATGAGAAGAAAAAAACCCAGTCACGGGGGACTATTAATTGGGTTTGAGGATAAAACTGCGGTCCGAATTGGTGAGAAAAGGCGTGGGAAACTCCGTAATGGGGTCCTCCTACTGCATGACAACGCACCTGCGCACAGGGCACAACAAACAGGTCCAGACAGCAGAACAGTGCGGCTTTGAAATCCTGCCATACCCAGCTTATTCACCAGATCTAGCCCATTCAGACTTTTTTCTGTTTCCTAATCTTTTAAAAAAAAACGCTGAAAGGACATCGTTTCCATGACAAAGAGGACGCCACTGAAGCTGTGGAAGACTGGTTACTGGTTAGGGGCCCATTCTGGGTCATTTTTTTCTTAAGGACTTTTGAAGGTCAAAGAGAGGTGGCAGAAATCTGTTACTATGCATGGTAATATGCAGGGAAATGAAAATACGTGTGCCAAGTTACAAAGCTCTATCTTTATTCCTTAACAAATACAGTTTTCCGTTGATATCGATATATGGCTAAATTAGACAGTTGCAGGGACATCAAATACTTGCTATTACCAAAGATTCCCTACTACCAAGATGTTTCAATTGCCCTATCTTGCGCCCGGGTGAGACCTTGTGTTACTAGCACTGTTAGCGCTGAAAGAGGAATAAAAAAGGAAATTACACTTGAACACTTTGTCAAGACAATGAGTTTCAAATTGTTGCATCAAAAATGTTTTATCTCAGCCCTCACAGATTCTAATCCTTTTTTAATAAATGATATCCAGCATAAAATGATAATTATATAGATCTACTCTCTTTGAAGTCAATTCCTATCTCCCCATGGTGAGCAAGGATTACTATAACATTTTACATGTCGTCAAAAGACAACACCACACACACACACACACACACACACACACACACACACACACACACACACACACACACACACACACACACACACACACACACACACACACACACACACACACACTCGTGCAATGATCACAGATGTAAATGATCATTACCAGTTTCGATACCCTACTTCTGCCATTTTTAAACTGTTCGACTAAAAACTGGGGGCGAGTTAAGGATCAAACTTTCCGCTGGTAGGGCTGTGGCGTAATGGGTGGGGGTGGGGGCGAATTGCATTGTGTCCGGCTTTATTTCTCTTCACCCCAGTTGATTCTGACAGGCAGGTTTGAAACCCACCTTCAAAGTTGTCTAATGCTGAGTCGATGACAGCATTAAAATACCAACATTAAAAGATATTGTTTTTCTTTACTACTAATTCGCCCACACACCCACTCGTCCCTTGATTGCATCGTCTTTGAGGAAGAGGTTTTCTTTTCGCGCATGTGTGTGTGTGTGTGTGTGTGTGTGTGTGTGTGTGTGTGTGTGTGTGTGTGTGTGTGTAGAGGGAAGGGGGGGGGGGGTAAATACAGACAACGCCGATATCATTCTCAATATCCCTCATTCTGTCGTTCTGTTGAGGAGTTCTTTGGGCTACAAAACAATTCACTCTTCGACGTGGTCAGACCGACTTTTCTTGTTTTCCATGTTTCTAACTGCCTTCAATAGTGTGTCTCTCGGGTGGTTTTTGGACGGCTTTCATACCAGGCTGCGTGTTTGAACCAGGAGAGTTTTCTCCCCTTTGCTGTAGCTATCACGGTGGAGAATTCAGAAATTGTGGAATAGCAACCTTTTATCTGGAAAATTTTTTTGCTCAGTTATTCTGTTATGTGTCTTAGAACAACTATAGATGCAAGACTAAGAGAGGAATTAGATAGATTTCGACGAGGAAGAAAGCATCATGTAGAGACAAAATCATTTGCTCTGAGAAACATTGCAAAACAAACATTGAATTAATTGGATGTCCCAGTTACAAGTTTATAAACTTTGTGGACTTTTCACTGTTGCAGATCGAAAAGCTCTATAGAAAGATCTTGAAATTTATAGCATTCTGGCAAAAAAAATAGACAGCATAAAGATCGAATGTACCAAGGGAAATTGTTGTGTCGTGGCGGAAGGACTTTCCGCTCCTTTTAAAAATAAATACTGAAGGTCCTCAAGGCTGTGTACGATCTCTTGTACAGTATTTTGTTGTTGGAGAAACTAAGTGTTTTACGGCGCTCGCAACTGCATAAGGTCATACGAGCGCGCAGGACACACTAAAAATGTTTAGTTTGTTGTAAATTTTGAATTTTGCCCGGGTGGCGGCCTACTCTTATATCGATTTTTAAACCACCAAGGGATCTTTAACGTGCGCAACTTGCACACAGGCCCTCCGATATTTTTTCGCTCTTCTCCGACAAGGCTAGGTGTAAATCTTTCCTACCAGAAGATCAGGGGTGTGGCTGAAAGACAGCAGTAAGAAGGAGCCAAGGAGTAGCAGTAGAAAGGCTGCAGAAAGAGTTAGGAGCCCAGAGGAGGGGGCAAAGGAGGTGAGGGGGTGGGGGCTAAGACTAAGAGAGGAGACGAAAACAGACGACAGAACATTGCAAGAGAGTAGGAAAGGAGGTGAATGGAGACACTTTTAGAAAATAAAATTTTTCAGTCGTTTCCCGGATTCGAACCCGGGACCTTTGAATGAGAGGCCAACATCTAAACCTCTTGGCCACGAGAGCCCCCCTTGTACTGTTTGGAAATGTAACTGACTTTGCAACGAGGAAAAGCTAAGACACCGACACAGGTACTGAATAGACATTTTGCCCATCGAACGCCACAGAGCATGAAAAGCAATTGAAATGCAATGAATTGTTAGATTCTGCAGAAATAAATGGCATTTCAGTACATTTTTTCAAATAAAAAGCTGTTGCAATTGTCACCAAAAGCAACTCCCATCATACATTCTTAATAAACTTTACGCAAAACTTTATAAAATCAAGTGCCGTGGCAGCATTATCTTCAAAACCGCAGACTGCATTGACAACCCTTTCAAAGAATTAAAGGTACATGGATCGCTTTAGTAAAATTAAGAACAATTTGAAATTCAATGGTCATCTCGTAAATTTGACCCTCACGCACTTTAATTAAGACAACCATTCCGATAAATACTTGTCCTAGATGAACCATAAATCAATATTGTCTGTCAGACTAGGTCTTGTTGTCAAGAAACAGACTCATTACAAATCTTCTGGATTAAGAGCGAAGTCTTTTTGTTTTCATTTCCGAGTACCACAACAAGCTTCACTATTACAGTATCAAGGTTATCAAGTTCAGGTTCTAGAGGTTTACAATGTTTAAATAACATTTTTTGGCAACTGTGATGTATGGCTTACAGGTATAGACCAAGAATGAAGCAATTAAACAGAAATTACAAAGCTTTCAAACAAAATATATTTGTGGAAATTTGCTAATAAAATTAAATGAATTTGTCGCAAATAATAAAGAGTTGGAAAGAGCTGGGGTTGAAAATATCAGTTTGACTTTGAAAGGGAGAAGATGTTGATGATATTTGGAACATGTTTAGATAAAGTCAGCAACAATATTGCCCAATCAGACAAGGTACTCGAGACCAAATGGAAAAAGAGAAAGAGGCACACCAAGTGGCAGCTGTAGGAGTACTATCAGAAATGAGGCAATCCCCCAGAGGCTGGATGTAACAAAGCTGGAGTATGTGGCTAAGGACAGACAAGCGTAGTGTCGATCGCTCTCTACCTTGTGTACCTGACTGTTCGGGGAAAGGGTAAATGCACGTTTTTTTTCTCTTGATTGTTCATTTTCTTCTATTTTTCCTTTTTAAAATTTCAAAGCTCCCCCCCCCTTTCTTTTTGTTCATCATGATTTTTACCATATTTTTCACAAATTATTCTTTCGATTTTTGAAGGTTGAATGGCATCACCACTAACAAGCAACGTTTCTTGGCTTTGACAGAATGTGCATGTCCCATAATCAACAGGTTGCAGGCCATTAAGATGGCGGTACCAGACAGTAACATTTACCCCCCACACCGTGTGACATTTATCCAACCCAATGCTGTTCGTCCAATTAGATCTTGGTTAAAGACCTTGCAGACCAAGCCAACACGGTGGGGGTGGACAGAAGAAAGGAGCCATCCAAAAACAATAAGAAATAATCAAATGTTAACTGATTCATCTTCCAGTGGGGTATGTAAACGTGTTTCGCAACTGAAATGTCGAGCGTTATATTATATAAAAGCCTGAGCACTTAGGTTGAAGTCGTTGTGAGCTGGCCATGTCTTGGTGGCCTTTGTGTTGAAGCTGTAGTTTGGCTCTGCGTGGATAACTTACTGCCTGCTCAACAGTTTTCGAATTTGCTCGTGGACTTTATAAAGATTTAATCCAAAATGGTGAGTATAGCTGAAATCTCACTTATTGTCTCCCAAAATAAAAAAAATAGGTAACAATAGTTACAACTTGTTGTTATACTAAGTGTTGTTAAATGCTTCTCGCTCGGGGTGACAAAAGTAATAGAACGAGGGATATCCAAAAAGTACTGATGTTAAATTATAAAGAAAAGTAGTAATCACTTATCCACAAAATGGTACATTTTTCCAAATCGGACAGACTTTATTATATAGTTTAACGATATAGTAGCCTCTGTAGTTCATGCATTTTTCATTGCGCGAGGTGAATTAGATTCTCTACACAGTCCTCATAAAAAAGTAGCTGAGTGTGAAGTGAGCCAGCATTTCGTTTTCCTCTCAGGACTCGTCGTGTGAGTCAAACTGCTTCAGGTATAAGAACAAATAATCACTTGGTGCCAAGTACGTCTATTTGATTGGTGGTTCGATTTTCAAAACTTGTTTCTTGGTGTGAGCAGATGTCTGGGGTTTTGCATTTTGTAAGTAATCAAAAGAATCCTGAAGCGCTGCATCTCGCGACTTTCGTTTTGGATTTTCCTCATCATTGTCATTGTTTCGCCAGTGTGTTGCAGTAAACATTGAACAAAAAATTGTTGTTCCGTTTGGAAAGAAATCCACAAATAACATTCACAGCCTATCCCACAGATCCAAACTCATTATCTTCCGTGAATAGGTTTGCTTGTTTTTGTATTCGGTACAGGCACTTCCTGTGGCAATGTGGCTTACAGATTCATCTCCTTCTGCGAGAGATCGCGTCAGAAAAGTTAAAGGACACGTTTCTCCTTAAGGTATTTTATGTCTTGTGTGGACATCTTGGGCATCCTGTGAATACACAGTTCGCGGCAATTTCACGCAGAAGACTCCTCGAAACTTCTGGAAAGTTAATGGAAATGGTAGATATTGTGAAGAGTTTTTCCGCATACATCTTTCCTTATTCTTTGACTATTTACAATCGTCCTATTTCACCCTCCTTCTTTTCCAGGCTCATTATAATTTTGTAACTCTAATATTTGACACCTATGTCACGCAGAGGTGTTGCAAGTGCCGTAAAACCTCTATGAAACCAAACCAAGTCGTAGCACAGATTTGTTTTGTCCCACTGCTGAAATCTAATTACGAATGCGGTAGTAACACCAAACAATAATAGTTATGAAAATGTATCTGATTTTTGGAGTGGCTCAGAAAGACGCAGAGAAAGATAAATTATAAATACATTTCAATATGTGATAAAGCGAAAAACATTTAAATTACTCATTCTGTAATAGCTTCAATGCTAATTAGATATTGTCTAGTTCGTAGAGCTGGGATTTTGCTAGTAAAACAAATAATAAGCCTTAACAATGATAATAATAACGACGACTCCGATGATGAGGATGATGATGATGATGATGATGATGATGATGATGATGCTTATACCACTCAGTCTAATTTCATTGTCTTTCTCCCCTCGCCCCCCTCCCCCACAGAATCTCCCGACAGTCCTTTTTGCCTGTCTGATTTTGGCAGTCTCAACCAAAGCCTTACCTATCTGTGAGTGTGAGGATGACATCACTGATCCAGATTATCCTGTCAAGTAAGTCACTGAATATGACCAGCTTCATTACCGGTATTTTGTAGCTTTTTTCTTCTTTTCCTTAAATAACACGTTATGCTAAAATTTGATCTTTAAAAAAAATCAAATTCCTTTTTTTACGGGGTTCATTTTTCATTTGGGGGGGGTTGTTGTTAGTTCTTTAGTTTTTCCATAGGGTGGTACTGTATTGATTAACAATAATAGGGAAATGTGAGGTACCGGCACAGGATTAATCAATTCGGAGAGCCTAAAATGAGTTCTCTAAATTTTCTTCTTGCAGCGTCCGAAAAACCCAAGGTTACGCAGTCAACGGCAATGGCGTCGGCTACTATGGCAACGACAAACACGACAGCTACGGCAACGTTGGCTACACTGGGTCCTACCATAGCAACAAGGTCTACAACAATGACGGTTACCATGGCTACGGCAGCCACGGGTATGGCTACAACAATCACGCCAACCGTGGTTATGGTCAGGGATACGAGCCCAGGTCCTACAACTACGGCCTGACCACCCACTACAAAGGCCAGAGTCACGGCCAGGGACACGCCTACAGCTACCAAAAGGAATACGCCTATCAGCCAGAGAGCTACGGCTACGAGAAAGCTCCCAGTCACTACTACGTCCCGTACAGCGGCGCAGGGTATGGCTCCAGGAGGCACAGGAGAAGCGTTGGCTACGGAAGTTATTACGGCGGTAGTCATGGATACGGACACTCTGGATACGGAAACCACGGTTCCTATGGTCACGGAAGATCGTATGGTTATTCTAGGCCCAGCTACGGCCATGGTCATGGTTATGGTGGTCATGGTTACGGATATGGATACCATGGCTAGGGTGATCATGAGACGCTTAAGTCTGCTTTGTATTCGTCAGATTCAACAAATGCTAAATATATAAAGTACAATAAATGAAAAATAAAGTCATACTTGTTTTATGATATTCATTCATACCTCATTCCTTCAAAAAACGTCTGTGGGTGGTTCTCGGGTTCTCTTGTGTGGTTTGCTTTTTCTTTCCTATCAAACATCTATCGTCCTTATCTCTTCTTCTTCTTTCTTATGTTTGTTACTCTCTTGTAACACCTCTAATCTTCTGGCGCTCATATGGCCTTATGCACTTGCGAACGCCGTAAAACGTCTACTAAAACTTAACTAAACTTTTAAAAAACCGCCTGCTGGCGACATGAAGACCATTATCATAATTATTTTATACACATTCTTTAAATTTCTCATACTTTCTCCACTCGTCGCCTAACTACTTTCACTCTACCTACTGTCCCCTTCACATAGCCAATATATATATATATATTTTACCCACCCTTTTCCGGCTTCACATACTTCTGAGTTACATTTCACATTCCTTATTTACCCTTAACATATTTGCGTTACAATACACCGGTACACCTGTACCTATTTCCCGTTGCACATACATAGATCTACGTCCTGCTCTGTACTTCACATACTTGCTGCACAATTGTGAGGCAGCGTGGTGGAATCAGGCTCTCGTCAATTTTTGGGCATGTAGAGTTATCGGTATCATCTTAAAGCTTGTTCACTTGTCTTTATTTGGATGAAAAAAATGTCCATTTATCTTGAATACAAGTTGAGATATTTCCGAAAGAAGGAGGTGGGGGTCACCTGTTTTCAGAGGTAAAATGTGTGAGAAAATGGCCGCCAAAGATTAGTTATTCCCTTAGCTTTAGAGTCCGCGGTAACTGAAAATTTACATTTTTTGTGCCTTTAATCAACGTTTTTCCATAAAAATCGACACAGAAATGAGTTCTTTGATATGTATGAAAGGTGTTGGGCCAAAAACAAATTTGATAAAATTTCACCAACCGGTGGAAAAATGCGAGTTTCTTCGTTTGATTATTTTGACGAGAGCCTGATTTCACCACGCTGCTACACATTTTACTCTACTGCTTCACACTTCACTAACTGCGTAATACCGCACAAATAATAAGACTGCTTTATTTAGCCCTGGTATTTGGCAAAGAAATCTTAACACAGACCCACTTTATGTTGGTCCTTACTTTTTCTAGGAAGATGATGGTAGTTAAGACACGTGAAGAGGTAGATATTCGAGGCACGAATCAAGCACAGCAAGATCATTGTTTCCGTGCCCCATCTTATTTGTTTCGTAAGTGTTTTACGCACGGCGCTCGCAACTGCAGCCCAACCTTTCAAAGTATTCTCGCTTTTCAACGTGCTGTCCAAAAGGTCAACAGTGTCTGTAAAAAAAAAAAAGAAAGAGATGAAATAATAATTGTATAGAGAAATATTATGGTAATGAATACACAACGTAGGATGACAGGGAAGGTGAGAGCAGATTAACATACCTTTGCTGAAACTGAAACAATTTGACCCATACCATCGTTTTTACCAAACGCTCAAGTAGTCGTTACAAAAACCTTGAAAACATATTTCACATACCAGACTGAGAGGGTGAGGTGTAATAAACCCCTGGACAAAGAGACGTCCATTCAGCATAAAACAAATCTGAGCAATCTTTCTATAATTATGATATTAAAATTCAGAGTTGGGACTGACTGTCTCGAGTGGCAAAAGAATAAACCCCGCCATTGGGTAGAAGGGGATCTTCGACTGAGCTCTCGCTGAGCTGAAAAAGAGCACGCTGATGTGGCAAGTGGTTGGGTTTAAAAAAAAAAATCTCTTCCATAGATCTCTTTGAGGCCATAATATTATATATTGTTGTAGTTTTACTCTTTAAAAAAAAAGGGGGAGGGGTGGAGGGGGGAGGAAGGGGTTCTTTTTGCAAAGGGTGGTTGCAAGTGTTTGCTACAGCGTTTAATAAAGGATCACCAAATCCACAACAGGGCATTCTGAACCTGGGTTGTTGTTTGAAGAGTTTTTAAAGGCTCTTCACCGAATTGGCTCGGAAATGGACGTTAAATTAGGATAAGAAGTTCCGCATGTCAAAACATCTTTAAAGGGTTGATAGTCGATTTAACCTATAAAATGGCAATTAAAAGGGCTCTCGTGGCCTAGAGGTTCAGGTGTTTGCCTTTCATCCAAAGGTCACGGGTTCGAATCCGGGTAGCCACGGAAATTTTTTCTTCTCTGAAATTGTCTCCTTTCACCTCCTTTCCTGCTCTCTAGCAATGTTCTGTCGTCTGCTTTCGTCTCTACTTTCTGCCCCCAACCCCTAACCTCCTTTGCCCTCTCCTCTGGGCTTCTGACTCTTTCTGCGGCCTTTTCTACTGTTACTCCTTGGCTCCTCCTAACTGCTGTCTTTCAGATACACCCCTGTTCTTCTGGTAGGAAAGACCTACACTTAACCTTCTCGGACAAGGGCGAAAATTTTCGGAGGTCCCAAGTGCAAGTTGTGCACGGTAAAGATCCCCTGGAGGTCTAAAATCGAGTAGACTTCGGCCGCCTCCCGGGCAAAATTCAAAATTTCCTACGACCTGAAAAAATGTTTAATGTGTCCCGCGCGCTCATATGGCCTTATGCAGTTTGTGAGCGCTGTAAAAGACTTACAAAAAAAGAAAAGCAACAACAACGAAAAAACCACAAAAAAAAGTAAAACAACAAAAACAACAACAACAAAAAACCCCAAACAAACAAAAAAGTAACAGTTCCAACAGAATTTAGAAGGGAACTGGGCAAAACCGATCTACGTCACAATCTGAGAAAGTTAATTAAAAACAATCACATACCAAGTAGATTCTATTCTGCTATTGATACTGACTTTATTCAGTTATGTCGCGCGCTCGAGGGTAGGCGCTTGTGCTGTGGAGGGTGATATATGATTTTTTTAAACTTTTATTTTTATCCACCGCTTATACCCTTTTGGGTGTCGCGGGAAGACAGAGACGTCTTTCTGTCGCCAGCAGCCAGAGAGCTTGGGTCATGCGGATGCCATGAGTTGATAGTGTCTCCCTGACTCCATCTATCCAGGTCTTTCTCGGTCGCCCTCTAGCCTTGTTTGACTTTGAATTTTTAAAAATATATGACTACTCTACATAATCCACCGCGCACTTCTAAATTTGAAGACGATTCATAACCTTGCTATAATATAATATTATACTATAGAACAAGTGTACTGATAGACTGGGACAGAGACGCCAAGGAACAGATACACACCAAAAAGAAACTCAATAAACTGCCATGCGTGCGTGCAAGTGGGGGCGCACACACACACACACACACACACACACACACACACACACTTACACACATACTCACACACACATAAACACACACATAAACACTTCCA
>NW_004798011.1:362585-363581 GCF_000002075.1 Aplysia californica | reverse complement strand
ACCTATATGTATCCCCCCCCTGAGGATATAAAGATTGGCCGAATTCCCGGATGCGCGTACCAGGTCAAATACGTTCCGAACTGAGGGTTCAAAATTAAATCTACTTTTACCCGAAGATTCATCTTTTACCTTCCCCCCATAAGCACTTGGCAGCAGTTTGCAGCCTTCTCGTTATATGCGTGAAATAGCCTGTAGACTTGTCACCTATTGCAGAACTGGGCGACGAATCGGTTCCGGAGCCGATTCCCGCGATTATATTAGTGCTGCAGAGGAAAGTTTTATGTAATCCCACTGTTACCCATTACTTTATTCATTAAAATCTTCTTTCTGAAATAGTTTTTTAAAAAAAGGTTGGTGCCTCGCAGGGTTTCGAAATCAAGGTTATCTTAATAAATCCTGAAATTATTCGGAGCTAACCAGGTAACCACCGGAAGAATAAATCACATACTTAGAAAGTAATTATATATGGCAGCTTGCACTGTAGGCTTCGCAAAAATTTGAGGTTGCTTCAGAATGCTCTCAGGTCTGCTGGGGTAATAGTATAGATTGTGAAGCGAATAGAGCTTGCTGTTGAGCGGGGATTTGCACTATACAAAAGCTATCTATTATTTAATTGGGTTCGGAGTCGATTCTTACGATTCTTATCTTTCAATAATCGGGAATAAACCTTACTGCCCACTACTACTTACTTCTACTACAAGTTGTCACCCTGTGTGGTCGTTAGCGCTGATTTACACGCCTTAATGTCCACTTTGACCTCTGGGTGGACGGTGGGAGATTGGGGCGGCCAGGTTCTCAACCGTGATGGGACCAGCGTGCACTGTTCTGTTCTGTACGAGGTAGTTTAGATTTGGAATGTGTTTTCAGTCACATTTCCTGTCTGTATAAATAGTGTTATGTGGTTGGTGAAGTAGATGTAAATTTTTGATGATGATGACGATGGTGTGGCGTTTGTGTTCCTGTGTGTTCCTGTGTGTGTGTGTGTGTGTGTGTATG
>NW_004798011.1:358335-360538 GCF_000002075.1 Aplysia californica | reverse complement strand
CCTGGCGAAGAGCACACTCTTCGGGGCTCCAAACATTTCACAACAACAGCAATAACAACAACAACAACAACAGTAGCAGCAGCAGCAGCAAGAACGACAACAACAACAGCAACAACAACAACAACAACGACGACAGCAGCAACAACAACATCAGACCTGATGACATTATGCTATGGAACGAAGCAAAGGCTGTTTTAAAAAATCGAGGCAGACCTCCTGCATTGACAAAGCAAAAGTTGAGCGGTCTTTGCTTGAAAAATGTAGGTTCGTTTACAGCCCCATCAACACAAATTAGATACTTTAGGAGGCGGGCTTCCGACTTTGCATGTTGGGGCTCACCCGGACTGAGCCATAGGGATATAACATCCTAGCAGAAAGACCGCGAGAAACTCGATAAAAATTTTCTCCCCACCCGGGAATCGAACCCGTATCTCCTGTGTCCGACAGCGAAACACCTCATCGCTACACCACAGACGCCGGTCTTAGACTTGTGTTTTAGTATTAGTAGAGGTTTTACGGCACTCGCAACTGCATACGGTCATAATATGAGCGCCAGAAGATTAGATGTGTTACAAGAGAGTAACAAATATAAAAAAGAAGAAGGGGAGAAGATAAGGACGATAGATGTCTCATAGGAAAGAAGAAGCAAACCCCACCAGAGCACCCGCCAACCACGCACTGTTAGACTTAGAGGTCTACAGGTTTATGAAGTAATTCATCAAACCACGGGCCGAGGCAGACAGATGGCAACCTGTTGTTGCACAAACTGACGGACAAGCCATGGTGACAGGTGACAGGTGAACCATTATGATTTTGGTGGACCTTAATTCTGTAATTGTTCAGGAAAGCAGCATGCCGCAATCTCCACTATGACAAACGGCAACCTTGTATCTCGTTTTTATGCAGATCACACGTTAAGTCTTCAGACACAGACACACACACGCACACACACACACACACACACACACACACACACACACACACACACACACACACACACACACACAAAGTTAGATTCCACTTTCCAAGGACTCTCAAGCTTTGGAAGTCACCAAACTTTGGCGGCCATTTTCTCGCTTGTTTTACTTCTGGGGTATTTTAAAATAAAAAACAACAAAACAAGCAAACAAATTTAAGATGACACAAACAACGGCATATGCCCCAAAATTAACGATGAATGCCTGATTCCATCGTTTCGTGAAACATGAATAAATAACATTGACAGTTACCTCCATGAGTCCAGTGGTTGAGCGGTTAATGAACCGAATTTCGCAAAGAAAGTTTGGCAGATAGGAAGCGAGGGCATTCGGTTTGATCTATAACTGGCCATGAGACTAATATTTCTTGAGGTAGCCAGCAAGTGTATTGTAAATAAGTGTATGATGAGTTTAACGCCCTTTCAACACTTTTAGATTAATTTTAATTTTAAGAGGCGGAACCTCCGAAGTTTGGATCCATTTCCGATATATATATATGACAGAATCAAATTGGTTAAAAGCAGTGTGGGCTAGATGCTAGTTCCTCTAGACTGCACTGATTGAAAATCTTTAAAATTTCGTGAAAATAAAAAAGCAAAGCAGAGGCTAATTTGACGAAGTATGCATTGGCGCCGCCATTATTCGACTCGACACAACCCAACTCAATCTGATCGTGCAAATGGCTCATCTGACCAATGTGCATCCTCATTTACATGAGTGTACATAATAGTTAACACGACATCCACATGACAGCTTGTGAACTGCGTTGGCTTTAGAATTAGAAGGAACAGTGCAGTGAGAACTTTGATTTTCTGCATTGCAGCTCTTTGTAAATTAAGATAAATATGATGTTGATATCATACCCCCAATCCTTTTCTCCCCCCCCCCCGCTTTTTCCCCCCAACTTTCATACTGTTATCCTTCTACTTTCGGACTTCTGATAATAACGTACGGGCCGTTATCTCAGTCGGTGTCGTATTGGTTTATATAGTGCGAATGATTTTGGTTCGATTCTCCACCAACGGGCGTTTGGTTGAAATTTGGTTGTTACAGGACAATTTTTTAAGGCTTTCCATCTACTTGGTTTAGACCCATCAGAGGTGGTCGCTAAATTCGCAGGTCCAACCTCAAAAAATGATCGTTCAGTGTTGAGAGAGTCAAACCTACACAGTTTCACAATTTTGTTTTCACAGAGATAACAGAATATAATATTATAAATATATATA
>NW_004798011.1:336936-357904 GCF_000002075.1 Aplysia californica | reverse complement strand
CCCCCACACACACTTTCAACACACACACGATCGCATTCTTGTATAATAACATACCAGGTCAGCTCGTAAAAATTTGCTAGACATTCTGGCGACATCAGTAAAATGAAGCTTTTTTCATGTCTGATGTAAAAACATAGACCAAGGGGCTTGTCAGTAATGTCAGTCAAACTTTTCAATAAATGAAAAACCCTTCCTTTCGTAAGCGATTATGTCGATTTGAAAAAATAATTACATGAGGACGCTTTTATCGGGGCATAGGATTTTTTTTTTTTACAGAATATTTTAATTTAATATAATGCCATGACTCGGTGTGTAATATCCAAACGAGGAACTCAAGTGTAGAGTAGACCACATTTCAGGATTTGAGAGTCCAAAGTTGTTACGTCCGTTTTTAGAACCTCAGTGTTACAAATAATTTATTTCGTTTCATGATTGACTAGTTGCAACAAACGAATATTAGCTTTGTTTTGCGATCCAAGTCTACAATTGTACAAGTAAACTCCAGCCAAACCTAATAGTGTTCCGAGAAGCTGGAACCATTCTTGCTGCTTTGTCCCCCACATTTCTTAAAGTAAGTTGTGATATTGGTTGTTACCTTCTCAGAGTTAGCATAATTTATTTATTTTTGTGTTAGTCTAATTGTAACAACCAACATAGAACTTTGCTTTACAACCGAGGTCTTCAATTTTACAAGCAAGTGTGTACTGGCTAGACTCAAGCAGAGCCTTTCTGTGACGTTAAGAGCCAAAAAAACACAACTCATTTCTTTGTCATCCAAATTTCATTACTAAGCTGTCGGGTCGGTTATTACAATCTCAGTGTTAGAATAATGTATTTAGTTCTGAGTTTGTCTAGTTGCAAAAACAAGAAAATTCTTTATTTTACGACCTGCGTGTTCAACTTTACATGCACTCTTACATTGATGTTACTCTGTGTAAGCCCAATTTACATTTTGGAAAGCAGAAAACAGCCTGATTATCTGTCAACCAACTTAATTTTTTTAGTCGTTAGGTCGGTTGTTACATTCTGCGTGTTTGAAAGGATATATTTTTGGGTGATTTTCTAGTTGTAACAACAAACAATGAACTTTGTTTTACGACCCGAGTCTGCAATTTTAGAAACAAATTTGTACTGGCTAGGCTTCAGCAAAGAGTACTTGTGTGTTAGAAGCTTGAAAAACCCAACTTCTTTGTCATCCAAATTTCTTTACTAAGTTTTTATGTCGTTTGTTACAATTTCAGTGTATTAGTATTCTAAAATATTTATTTAGTTATGTGCTCGTCTAGTTCCAACAATCAACAAATGACTTTCTTTTACGACTCGAGTTTACATAATTTTTACAAGCACCCTTGCATCGACTTGGCTCTAGCTAATTCCATTAGTAGGCCTACTTTGAAAAGTTGGAAACAACCTTTTATAAATTTCTTTGTCAACCAAATTTCTGTTGTTGTAACTTGTTATGTCGGTTGTTACAACCCCAGTGTTCGACACAATCTATTTATTATCTTACTGTTATCCTAGTTGTAACAACCGACTAAAAACTTTGTATTACGTCCCGAGTCTTTCAGCGGGGATGTTGCACCCCTTTCTGCCTGGGTTGGCCCTGACAGGAAGGGTTGGAAGCTCACTTCCTAAATGACCAACAATGTGTCGATAGGGAGGTAAAAGTACCTACATTAAAAATAAACCAAAATTCAAACAAAAAACCCCCCCCAACAACAGACGACAACTATTATTTCTTCTACAGTGGAACTCGGATTCAACGTGGTCGTTGGGCCTGACCTAAAATCTCGTTGAATCCGAGTGTTCGTTATAGCAAACACGATTTTGTGTAGATAATTACAGGCACTGAGCAAGTAATGTATAAAGAGAAGTCACAAGTAGTGCCTGAAATGCCTGCATATTATGAGCTGTGTAAAAAAAAAGACCGATTCGTTCAAATACACAAGCCTGTGTCATATCGATCGTTTACCAAGAAAAAGTTGTCTTGCTGAGTAGGGCCTAGCATACGGCAACTTTTGATTCCATAGACTAGCGCACAATTCATTACGTAGATCTACGTCAAGACTAGCTTATTATTGTAATAATGACCAGTTACCGGGGGGGGGGGGGGGGGGGAAAGACTGACACGTTTGTATATATGCGACGTTCAACGTTTCTGGGAATAGATAAAGTTTGTTCTGGGAGAAAAATTAGCGAAGCCACGTCTGCGGGGGCTGTTCACCCTGGCAGCGACCTCGTTGAATCCGAGCTCGCTGATTTAAGTGCTCGTTGAATCCGGGTTACTTTTATTGATTTTAAAGAAGGAAAAAAAACGGGGAATCTATCTCATCTCGTTGAATCCGAGCTTGTTAAATCTGAGTTCCACTGTTGTAATACATGAATTACTGAATTACTTACTACTTCTATTATTATTGCTACTACTACTACTACTACTACTACTACTACTACTACTACTACTACTGCTACTGCTACTACTACTACTACTAATACAACTACTACAACATGTACTAAGTTTACATTACAACTACTACCACCGTAACAATGATGATGACTACTATGATTATGACTAGATAACTCCTCTCACTGTTACTACTACACATTTACTACATGTACTTACTAACTACATGTACTTTTTCTATTACTAGATCTACTCAAATGTCTACTTCCACTTCCACACACACACACACAAACAAACACAGAGAGAGAGAGAGAGAGAGAGAGAGAGAGAGAGAGAGAGAGAGAGAGAGCGAGCGAGAGAGAGAGAGAGAGAGAGAGAGAGAGAGAGAGAGAGAGAGAGAGAGAGAGAGAGAGAGAGAGAGAGAGAGGGAGAGAGGGAGGGAAGGAGGGAGGGAGGGAGGGAGGGAGGGAGGGAGACTAGCTTAATATCAACATTAGTGTCTGCATAATGTGACATCAAGGACTGGGGCCTTTCTGTAAAACCAGATAAAAACAATATCTCTTATTGTCTTCTTGTACAAATTTATTGGTAAAACTCAAATTCAACCAAAAGCACTTCTCATTAACAGCAATTTTCACGATGATACTAAAATGAAAAATGATGATAATGATGAAAATGATAATAATAAAAATAATAATAATAACAATAGTTATAATGATCGTAGTAAAGTAATAATAATAATAATAATAATAATAATATTTTAAAATAATAGTAATAATGGTGACTGATAGTAATAATAATAGTAATAATAATGATTATCTTATTATTATCTTTATCATTACTATAATATAATAACAATGGATCACAAGCATACCATAATACATCATGTGGTAATTATAATAGCTTCTACAGCATCGTATTTCCACTGAATCCACTCTGTGAATGCACTTTACGGCAGAGAGATAGAATGGAAGAATATATATACTTATTCATTAACACAAACACAATGGAGTCCGCCTATACTATACCAAACACGATTAATATTATAACACACAGCATTTGTATAGCGCAAATTCCCGCTCGTTAGAAAGCTCTGCGTGGTTTATAATCTATTACTATTACTATTACAATCCCAGCAGACCTGGACAGCGTTCTGAAACAATCTCAACGTCCTGGGAAGCATTCAGTGCAAACTGCCATTTAGACTAAATTAGAGGCCTGAAAACACTCACATATTTGACAAGATCTTGTGCTGACTGTGGCCAGGTAGCCTACCCATTCCTACCTAGGTGAAGAGAGGAAAATTTGTGTAAAGTGCCTTTCACGAGGACACAACGTCGGGCCTGCGGCTCAAACCCTCGAGCCCGCAACCTTATCATCAAGAGTCGGTTATCCTAACCAGAAAACAGCAGTAAGCTGCAAGAAAATAGAACCCCCGCTTTCTTTTCTTAACTATTGCAGCAATCTTTCTAAATAAAAAACACGACTAAACTTAAAGAAAATTCGCAAGTTCTGTAGATTTCGGTTCAAGTGGACTCCACTGTATATGAATAAACACTGCCTCTCTCTGATTCTCTCTCTCTCTCTTTTGCTCTGTCCCCCTTCCGTTTCCTGCATTTGCATGAATGCATGCACATACACAAGCATACAAATATGTCCTTGCATTGATTTATTATGGATACGTGTGACATGAAAGTGATGGTTTGTCAACTTTTAAAGTTAGTTAATGAGCTTGCTCTTATGGTGTCAGACGTAACCTTGCACTTCACTCCAAACAATTGTGCCATAGTAATAAAAAGACAGTTTACTCATAGTAATAATATAACAGGCAGATGATTTTACCAAAACTGCCCTATACCGAAATAAGAGCCTTTTCATGCAAGTGATAGATTGCAAAGTTAATTTAGAATGAAAGAAATTTATGCCAAGAATAAACTTCGGTCACAACTTCCTAAAAGAGGAAAACCACTCACTGCACCCCTGAGAACCACTCTATGACTGTGTTGTATGAAGAGCATCAGTCTTCGTCGTAGTATCTCTTCTTGAGAGTCCGATACTTCCTGAGCATATACAGAGCTTCCAGTTCTTTCACAACATATTCTCCTTTGGCAACAAGGGCTTTCACTTCAGCTTCCTCTGTCACGTCCTTGTTCCTCATGAAAGCAGCATGGAGACGAGTACGAAAGTAGTCAGCTCCTCTTGGGTACTCCTTACCCAAATGAAGCAGCTGGAATGAGGAGGACACAAGGAGATAATGTGAATCCTTTGGTGAGAGTTTTACGGCACTTGAAACACAATAAGGTCATGTTTATACAAATAAGTGCTGAAGACTAGAGGTGTTTCTTTAGTTTCAGTAAGAGCTTTACGGCACTTGCAACGCAATAAGGTCACATAAGTGCCGAAGATTAGAGGTGTTACAAGAAAGTAACAAACATTTAAAAAAAGGAGGTGGAGAGATCAGGACGATAGATGTTTTGATAGGAAAGAAGAAGCAGACCACACCAGAGCACCCGCCAACCACCCATATAATAATAATTGTGAACACCATGCTATGGTTCAAGGCTCACGATGAAAAGTACAGTGAGACCTGCTCTAATGACCACCTGTCCACGACAATCACATGCACAAACGACCACTTTCCACCTCGTATATTAATATTTTAAAATAATTATTATAATGGCACTGTCCAAGACGTCCACTTATCTAAGACAACCGCTTTCCTCCTCCACAATGTGTAGCCTTCTTGAACACTTTTGACAGTATTAACCCTTCCAGCCCCATGCGTGTATATTTTCAGTAGCGCTATACCCCCCACTATCCCAAAAGCGTATGTATATTTTCAGTTTTGGGGTGTACAGAATTTGCGTATTTTTCGAAACGGCAGCGAACCTAATTAAACTTTAATTTTAATAATATTCGTTCATTTATCTTTGAACACAGTTACATTATAATCTCAACCTCATTGTAAAGATCGATACTACATCACTTTTTCCCCATGCCTCTTTCCTAAAGTACTGTTGTATTGGTTGGGACTTGGGGGGCACAAAAATGGCTGGGGATGGAAAGGTGAAAAGTGAAAAGCATCCCATCCAAAGCTGTGGCCTCAAGCTGACTCTATGACCAAGACTACATAAGGCACTTGAGGGGAGGGGGCGGTAGGTAGAATCAGTGCTGATAATGAGAAAAAGTCAAAAAGGAGGAAAATATTTCTGACCCCATTTCAATCAAGAAATTTCAAAATAGAACTTTAATACTAACTACAATAATATAAGACATACCTTTTAAAAACTTTTATAGTAATATTTTGGAAACAAAAAAAAAAAAAAAAAAGCGGAAATCCGCGGATCTGAGGAAAATTATCAGCACTGTAGAATCTTCTGCATCGACTAAAATTCCCCAAGCAATACGTCATGAAAAACACTCACAGTCTTGTACAGCAGCTTGACTTGGTATCGTAGAGCTGGTTGAGACATGATGATCAAAAATACTTCCACACAACTAGAACTTGCAACTTGTCATTACATCAGTGGGGCAAAGAACTGGCTGCAGAATATAGAAGCAGAAAAGGAAAAACTGAGTTTGCGATAAGAAGCTAGAAAAATACGTAATAGAATAAATCAAGAATAAAACATTTAAACTGAGAATGTACAAGAACAAAACATTTAAACTGAGATTGTACCTTTTCATTCATGTGAATGTTAAGGTGAGTGTCAGTGTGTTTCGACAGCATGAGAGAGCAGTGAAAGACAGTTTGAGAGTATGCCAGACAGAAAGCAACAAATTGCAGTATCTGGCAGAGACAATTTTAAGTACAACACTGTCATAGTCAATTTTACGCACAACACTGTCACCGTAGATTTCCGTGGGCGCTGCAACTGCGGCGTGATCGCAGAAAAATGGATCAATCGCGTCGCGGAACTTCACTCGCGGCGCGGCTGTGAAATTTCGATTTTTTGCACAATTTTGCAGCATTCTTAAGCTTTCAGACGTAGAATAGTGTGTGGTACGTGATTTTTTAAACTAGTTGGCATATTTGTCGAACAGATAAGCACAATACATTTAATTTGTTTTCGTCAAAAAAAAAAGTAAACAATGCTCACTTTTCTTAAACGGTAGCGACCGAAAAAAAATTCTTCTCTAAAATTGTCTCCTTTCACCTCCTTTCCTGCTCTCTAGCAATGTTCTGTCGTCTGCTTTCGTCTCCACTTTCTGCCACCATCCCTTCACCTCCTTTGCCCTCTCCTCTGGGCTCCTGACTCTTTCTGCAGCCTTGCCACTGCTACTCCTTGGCTTCTTCTTACTGCTGTCTTTCAGCCACACCCCTGATCTTCTGGTAGGAAAGATCTACACCTACAGTCAAACCTGCCACGACGACCACATGGGTATTCCAATGTAAAGGCGCATTGAGCTATTTTTTTTGGAAATGCGCTATATAAATGTTATATATTATTATTATTATTATCATATGTACGGCGGCCACCTGTACAAAGGCCACTTTTCATTTCTCCCTTGCGTTTTTTCTATTAAATTTAACTGTGTAAAACAACTGTTCAACACGGCCATGGCTACCTTATTATAATTTATATCAACCAACTGAGACTGAGAGGCTAAAACAGTACCTGGACATGGATGGCTAGTGCCTCTATAAATAAATCATTGATGGTCAAGGTCATCAACCAACTGCCAAATTTGATTTTTAGGCCACCTGACTGAGAAGGCCAGGCCTTGTAAAAAATTATGCATCCCCCTGACGCTGTAGACAAGCCGTCATAATTTTTAGGCCATTCACAACTTAAATAATATATAAGCAAATAAAAAAGTCAATCACTATAATCAGAATCAGAGAATCATCATGTCATTCAAAATCATAATACGAAGAGGGGGTGTGCCTTGGTGTTGCATTGTTTGGGATCACAGTTGTCTGAGGAAACAAGACGGGCCGTGTGTTCCATTATTTGGGTTCAAAGTTTTACGTGAACCTGGATACCAATAAACACAACAGGAAAGCAAGGAAAAAATGAAAGAAATCAAGGTCTTGAACGTAGCGAAGCATTTAGGCCCCTGAAACTAAGCACCCGGTTACCTTGTAACGTAGGGTTCCTATACTGAGACTACGTACCCGATTAGATTTCATTCAGTATTTTTTGCAGTTTAGTCTAGTCTAGATCTAGATTCTAGACTAGATCTAGATAGATTATATTTTAGATCTAGATTATATTCAAGACTCTAGATTCTAGATCTAGATTCTAGATCTCTAGTCTCTAGACTCTACCTAAAAACTAAAAGCTGGACTTCAGACACTGACATGGTGACCGAGACTGTCGCACAGACACAGTTCAGGCTTCATTAATTGCAAACGTCGAAACACGGGACATCGATGGGGCATTTTTAGACTTGAAGACAAGATTTATCACTTCGAACGTTTTATCTACCAATCCTTACCTTATTACCAACGTCCCTATCACCAATTGCTTGTCATTCTTCACACGGGCATTACTTTGTAACTTTGATCCCAGAGCAAAACAATGATTGTTTTGGTTTTCTGTGAACTGTGAAAGGTCAGATGTTACCAAAAAAAGTGTTCGGAAATATTGAAGAAACAAATAATTATAATTTCCCAATTTAGTTGTTGCTGATAAGGGGTTTTTTTCTTTTTCTTTTTTTTTTTTTACTCATGCACCCGTCTCAGTATACTCGTTTTACATACTTTTTCCCCCTAGATCTAGTAGTATTTTGCATGCTGAACACGAATAAGGCCTTCATTTTCGCGGCAAATCAATAGTTATTAAGTTATTGGTGTTTGAAAATAGTCATATTTGACTTGAATTTAACACTGCACCCCCCTGCATTTCACAATGATTTGAAGTTTTGGCAATTATGATTGATATTTCTTTGAAAACAATTGATCTGTAAGGGTTTACTGGCCATACGTGTGTTGTACAGCAAAAATTATGGCAGTTTAGCCCTCAAATCAATGGATCTGTGTGTGGGTGCATAAGTAAAAATTTACCGCTGATACATCATGTAGGCTACTGCCCAAAATGCAAAAATTAACAAGAACGCAAAACGTTCTTAAAATTCTTTTCCGGATTTAAAGTGAGCCTCTAGATCTATTGTCAAAACAAGACAAATGTGAAAACTAGACAAAACTAGACTCTATGTGTAACTGGGGAAAAACATTCAGATTTTTCGCTGGGTTGATCGAGGCCTTCCTTTCAAATTATAATATTATTATGAGCCGGGGCCAGTGCCACCTTCACCTTAATTGACTTTGAACGAGAGCGCAAACAATGAACATTAACAATTTAATCTAAAAGTAAAAAATGCGCATCGATTGCTTCTGCGACCGTTTTGTCTTACTAATCAATAAGTATATTTAGAATCATAGTTCATTTTTGGGAAGTATAAGTCTGAGTCGAGAAACTGTCACCATATAAGACACGGAGACTGCATGGTGCGTATTATTTTAGAATCCTTTGTTTTTGAAAGAAAAGTATATCGTCAACAACACAGCCTTTCATTGTAAAAATCGTTTATACATAGATCTAGACTCTATTTGCCTTTCCTTCAAAAACACATTTTTTGAAATAGGGGCCCGCATTCACAGCCAGGCACGAAAGAGACTCATAATAATTGGGTTTTTTGTTGCTTTTGTTTTGTTTTTGGAAAGTGTTTTAACTGCGCTCGCAACCGCATGAGGTCATATTATATGAGCGTACAGGACACTTTAAACATTTTCAGTGGGTAGGAAAATTTGAATTTTGCCCGGGTGGCGGCCGAAGCATACTCTCATATAGTCACCAAGGGGTCTTTAACGTGCGCAACTTGCACACGGGCCCTCCGAGATTTGTCGCCCTTGTCCGAGATGGCTATAAGGTGTCGATCTTTCCTACAAGAAGATCAGGGGTGTGGCTGAAAGAAAGCAGTAAGAAGGAGCCAAGGAGTAGCAGTAGAAAGGCTGCAGAAAAAGTCAGGAACCCAGAGGAGGGGGCAAAAGAGATGAGGGGGTGGGGGACAAAAAGAGGAGAGGAGAGCAGACGACAGAACAGTGCTAGAGAGTAGAAAAGAAAGTGAAAGGAAACAATTTTAGAACATAATTTTTTTTGGTCGCTACCCGGATTCGAACCCGGGGCCTTTGAATGAGAGGCCACCACCTTAACCTCTTTGCCACGAGAGCCCCATCTAGGCTTTTTTTTTGCACGGCTAAACCCTATCCAAACCAAAATACGTGGGGCAGCGTGGTGGAATCAGGCTCTCTTCATTTTTTTTTCGACACATAGAGTTATTGGTATTATCTTAAAGCTTGTTCACTTTGTCTTTATTTGGAAGAAAAAAATTATTCGTTTATCTTAAATACAAGTCGAGATATTTGAGAATGCAAGAGGCGGGGGTCTACTTGATTTCAAAGGTAAAACTAGTGAGAAAATGACCGCCAAAGATTAGTTATTTCCTTAGCTTAAGAGTCCGTGTTAACTAAAAATTTACATCTTTTGTGCCTCTAATCAACGTTTTTCAGTAAAAATCCACACAGAAATGAGTTCTTTAATGGCCATAAAAGGTGTTGAGCCCAAAAACAAAAATCTGATAAAAAATTCACAAACCTGCGGAAAAATGCAAGTTTCTTCACTTTGATTGTTTGGACGAGAGCCTGATTCCACCACGCTGCCTCACATTATATGATCTGAAAAGCTGGAATCATCTTTATTTTTTTGTTCTCATACTATTTTAAGTAACTTTTGTGATCGATCGTTACACTCACAGTGTTGGTTATAATCTTTATAGTTTTTTTATTTTTTTTTGGCTTAAGGAACAGCAGCCAGCACATAATTGTGTTTCACCACAGGTGCTACTCTTTTATAGGCTTTTTGCCCAGCTAACCTTTATTAAAACCTAAATCTGTCCGAAAAACTAATCATCTTTTTTTCTTTTTCTTCTATTTGTTCTGAGTAACTCGTGCAGTCGGTCGTTACATTTTAAATAATTGGTTATAATCTTTTTCTATTAGTTTTTTGTGCGTGCCTAGTTGTATCAACCAACATTGTATTGTGTTTCACCACATACAGGTGCTTGCATTTTATAGGCTTTTTTTTTTGCACGGCTAAACGAAATACCAAACCGAAATGTGTCCTCAAAAGCTGGAAACATCTTTATTTCTTCGACCGCCTACTGTAAGTTGGCTCAAAGTACTGGTCAACATAATCGATTAGTTTTTGTGCGCGCCTATAGTAGTAGCAACCAACACATCACGTACTGCGTTTAACCATAGGTGCAATCATTTTATATACTTCTTAGTCCTGCTTACCTCTATCCAAATCTAACTGTGTTCTGTGTAGCTGTTTAAATCTTTATTTCTTTGGTTTCTACTGATTTGAGTAACTTGTCAACCGGTCGTTATACTCTAAGAATTGGTTATAATCTATTAGTTTTTGTGTGTGAGAAATAGTAACAATCAACACATTTTTTAATGTTTTACCACAGGTACAGCAGTTTATAGATATTTTAAAACTGCTACACTCTATCCAAACCTAGATATTTTCTGAAAAACTGGAAGTATAATATATATTTCTTCGTCCCTCTACTATTTTGAGTAACTTGTGCAGTCGGTCGTTACACTCTAAGTGTTGGCTATAATCAATATCTTTTTGTATAAGCCTGGTTGCAACAACCAATGCAATATTAAGTTTTACCATCATAGCTGTTAACATTCTATAGGCTTTTTTGCCGGCTAAACTCTATCCAAAACCTAAAAGTGTTCTAAAAAGCTGGACGCATCTTTATTTCTTTTATTTGTCCACGTACTGTTTTGATTAACCTGTACGGTCGGTCGTTACACTTTCAGTATTGGTTATAGTGTATTGGTTTTTGTGCTTATTAAGTTGTAACACCGAACACTTTATTCTGTTTTACCACAGGTCCTAGCATTTTATAGGCTTATTTGCACAGCTAAACTTTACCCAAACCTAAATTTTGTTTTAAAGAGATGGAAGCGTCTAGTATTTCTTTTTGTCCTCCTACTGTTTTGAGTAACCCGTGCGGTCGGTCATAACCATAGCTTATATATTAGTTTTGTGCATGGCAAATTAGTTTAAGTAGAGGTTTTAAGGTGCTCGCAACTGGATAAGGTCATATGAGCGCCAAGGGGTGGGTGTCAACAGAGAAGCCCTTACAGGGAATCAAACTTACTCTGCTCACCTCTCTAGCTTCAACAGCACAAAGTCTGCTTCGACTATGAAGGCACCCCGGAAATAGTGGGTCACAAGAGTGTGACAAACATACACAGGAAATAGATGAAAAATAACAATAGTACGGATTAGGAAAGAAAAAGCAGCAGTTCCCTGTTGTAGATCAGGCACAGTTATGAGCGTGACATTGATGAATTACAATTCTACTGTGCAGGAACGAGAAATGTGCTAGCATTTTATCCACACTAAAAATTTAGATATTTAGATGTGTGTAGAAAAGCTAGAAGCCTCTTTTTTTTGTCCTGCTACTGTTTTGAATAATTTGTGCGGTATGTCGTTGCACTTTTAATTTTGACTATAGCCTATTAGTTTTTTGCCTGCCTTGTTGTAAGAACCAAAGCATTATTGTGTTTTACCACAGGTGCTAGTATTTTGTAGGCTTCTTGGCCCAGCTAAATTCTATCCAAACCTAAATCTGTTTTGAAAAGCTGGAAACTTGTGCGGTTGGTCGTTAAACTTTTAGTACTGGTTATACCTATCCAAACATAATGTGTTTTTAAAAGCTGAAAACACCTTCATTATTTTTGTTCACCTACTGTTTTGAGTAACTTGTGAGGTCGGTTGTTACACTCTCAGTACTCATTACTATTACTATAAATCATTAGTTTTTCTGTATGCCTAGTTATAACAACTAACACATTAATGACTTTTATCACTGATGCTACCATTTTATAAGCTTCTTTGCCTGGCTAAAACGTATCGAAACCCAATAAAATTGTGTTTTAAAAAGGAAAAATGTTTATTTTTGTTGTTGTCCTCCAGCTATTTTTAGGAACTTGGGCGGTCTGTTGTTACACGTTCAGTCCTTTACACTTCATAATATATTTGTTTTTGAGCATGCTCAGTTGTAACAACCAACACTTTATTGCGTTTGATCTCAGGTGCTAGTATGTATTTATAGGCTTCTTTCCACGGATCAACTCTATTCAAACCTAGATATCATCGGACGGATGAAAGTTTTTGGTATTGCTGTTTCTTGATTAGTGGTATCGATTGCATGTGCTCAAAAGATATTTAATCAAAATACAACTACTAAATGAAGATTTAAAAAAAAATGCCAAGCTCGCAGGCCGTCAAATAACAGTCTGATGCTCCAAGATCATAAGCTATGCTCTGCTGGGCAGAATTAAATTAATGAACTTTGTGACCACCCGCATGGCCTTGCGGTCCAATGCCAGAAGTCTGCGTCCGGGAGATATTTATGGTATTGTTTCTTTCTTAGATGAACCGAAAATATGTACACATTTATGCCCGCTGATATAGACAAAGGGGTAATTAATAATCATAATATTATATTGCACGGTTAAGACTACTGAAGGGGATCCTCACGCTGAACGGGAGAGGGTGAATTTATTAAGGACTTTTACACGACCCATTAAAGGGAAAGATACAATGACAATGACAATGACAATGACAATGACAATGACAATCTTTATTCATATCGCAGGGAGAAATTTGTCTTGGTCGTTAACAATGGCAGTAGACGTTACAAAAGTTAGACTTAAAGGTGCACTCACGCAAACGCACAACAAGACAGGACATTATGCCAAGTAAATACATGTCTCACGGGCTGGGACAACCCGCTCCGTAACACATTCATTCTCTCTCTCTCTCTCTCTGTTTCATTTGTAGCACTGTGTGTTCAGTAACCTCACTGCAGTTGGTACGAATGAATTTCTATATCTGTCTGTTCTTGCTTTTTTGGAAATGTATCGTTTACTGCGGGTCGATAGTTGAAATTCCGATGTCAGTGGGTGGCTATGGTCATCAAACATTATTTCCGCCTTTTTTAGAAAGTTTGTCTTGTGCAGATATTCAAAGTTACTTAGGTCTCTACCAATTGTTCTTGCTGCCTTTTTTTTTTTTATCAACTTATTTAGTTTTATAATGTGCTGCCTTCCCAGATTGCTACCATAGCAAGTGATTCCAAAATTTATCAAAGTTTCTATTGTGGTGGTGTAGAAAATCTGAAGGGTGGATGGATTCAGATTGAAAGACTTTAGTTTCCTCAGAAAGTACAGCCTCTGATTTACTTTTTTAGCAATATTGTTTACGTGGTTTTGCCATGTAAATTTGTTGTCTATTGTAAGGCCATGATATTTGTATGAATCCGTGATTTCAATAGTTTCTTGTTCAATTACGAGTGGTGGGATTGTTGGTTTTTCTCTTCTAAAATCAAAAATCATTTCCTTTGTTTTTGAGAGGTTCACTTTTAGAAAATTTGAGTTGCACCATTTAAAAAACCTACATATTTCTTCGAAATACTCTTTTTCATTGTGGTTTATTAATCCAATAACAGCGGAGTCATCTGCAAACTTAATTAAGCGTGTTGTTTTATACATACTTCTATGATCGTTGGTATATATAGTGTACAAAACTGGTGACAAAACACACCCCTGAGGACCGCCGGTGTTACAAAGAATTGTGTCAGATTTTGTGTTGTTTAGCTTCACATATTGTGGTCTACCTGTCAAAAATTCCAGGACCCATGCTGCGATATGATGACTAACTCTCAGACTCAGAAGTTTTTCAATGACAATATGCGGTTGAATTGTATTAAATGCTGAGGAAAAATCTACAAAAAGTACCCTCGTATACGTTTTAGATGTTTCAAGGTGTTTCAGTATAGAGTCACAAAAAACAAGTACAGCACCTTCTACGTTCCTCTCTTGTTTGTATGCAAACTGGAATGGATCTAGATTTCCATGAACACGGCCTCATCGTTAAATTATTGTACGGTTCATTCTCATCTACTAGAATTTCTTCATAGTCTTGGTTATTTAATGTTTGCCTTCAATTTTGACTGGAGGCGGAGGTAAACAAGCCAAAAATCAAAAGTCAAATAAATAAAAAGCTTTGATGTCACACTTTAGGCCTGGGATTACAATTTCACTGATTAGTAGGCTAGCCATCGCCTAACAGTCGCAAAAGCAGAGAGAACTGCCTGAGAATAATCGTGAAGTACATGAATAAATGTTGTTAATTGTCAAACCGAATCAACCCAAAGAAACAACAAAAACATTCAAGTTTACTTCACACTCTAACCGAACAGCAGAGTCCAAAATATTCTTGAATCAAACATTTCTACAGTCTCCCGAAAGTTCCCAGTCATTATTGCACACAGAGCTCCTCGGGGTTGTATTTGGAACCAACGTTTAAAAGTTTGACAGACGTATACAGACTTTATATAGATCTAACAAAATGTGTAGCTAGTAATAGACCTACTGTGGGGTTCATCTATTCTAGATAGAGTTCAACCCAAACAATTTTGGGTTGTTCCAGCCTAACAAACAACAACCCAGTCGTCTGTTGCACCAAACAGGCAATGTAAAAGAAGGTGCGTGTGTAGTTTACGAAGATAGCAAAGACGCAGCGGGGCAACTGAAAGAAATGGATAAAAAGGTAGCCCTGGAGACCTGAACGGAGGAAATATCAGACAGAGCGAGTGTGTCTGCATGGATCTTCAATGTGTCTTGTTGGTGGGTAGTTGGAGGGCGCTCTGATGCGGTTTGCTTCTTCTTTCCTGTCAAACATCTATCGTCCTTATCTCTCCTCCTTCTTTTTCCTGTTTGTTATTCTCTTGTAACACCTCTAATCCTCGTCACTTATATGACCCTATTTTGTTGCATGTGCCGTAAAACTTTTACTAAAACTAAACTGACTTGCTGTGTCCCATGCTCAAGGCCTCCGCTCAGAACCACAGAACACATCTTGCTGTGCATAACTTTACTAGAGCTATCTACAATATGGCAACCCAGGAGGACCGAATCCCCCTACCCCACCCCCACCCCCAAACAACGACTGCAACAATAACGAAGTGAAATTAATGCTAAAAAGATTATGTGAAATTAGTATGTTTGACGTATTTTTATTGTTGTTCTGAAGTCTCACACCCAACACCAAAGAATCAAATGGCTCGGACATCTCATGTGATTACAAACACACCATCCAGCACAACGTGCCTACATTAAAAAAAATTCAATGGCAACAAGGCTGGAGGGCGACCGAGAAAGACCTGGATAAATGGAGTCAGGGAAACATTAACAACTCATGGCATCCCCCTGACCAAAGCTATATCTGGCTGGTGGCAGAGAGACGTCTCTATTTCCCGTGATACCCAAAAGAGTATATGCGGCGGATAAAAGTAAAAGTAAAGTTCTGGAGTCAGTTCTGATTTAATAGTTTATTATGTCTGTATCCACTAGAACTGATTGTGAGAGCGAGGGAGAGCGAGAGAGAGCTAGACGAGAGCGAGAGCGAGAGAGAGAGCGAGAGAGAGAGAGAGAGAGAGAGAGAGAGAGAGAGAGAGAGAGAGAGAGAGAGAGAGAGAGCGAGAGCGAGAGAGAGAGAGAGAGAGAGAGAAACAGGCAGACAGACATACAGATAGACAGTGGGAGCTGCCGGGGATGAGGGAGTGAGGGGGGGGGATGAGGGGGATTCTCTATCTGAGAACTCTTACACAACTAAATCTATAACTTCGTAAATTTATCGTCATCGTTGTGAGGTTAAACATTTCACGTCTTTTGCCGTTGTCACCAAGACGAGTCAAAACACGAGGCTGACTTAAATAAAAAAACAAAAAAACAATCCATCTACCCCCAAAAAAGTCCCCCTAACCAAACAAACAAAAACAACACAGTTTCCTGAACGAGGCTTCTCACTTCTCACAGCAGTCGAATGTCATAATAATGAGCGACAATATACTATCTAAGGGTGATTTTACATTGTGTGCGTGTGTCTATGTTTCGATTTGTGCTTCACTCTGAGCGTCTTTTCTATCACTGTCAAGAGCGATGGAGGAGTTTGTCAGAATAAGGAAAGGGAAGGTTGGTGTCATGGTTGAAGGCTGTCAATTCTAATAAGACAAAGACTCTTATCAAACAACAGTTTGGAGGTGTTTCACAAAAGGAAGTAAGATGACAGTCTCAAGCCTGTTGAATGCAGAGGGAAATAATGTAAGGTTAGTATCAAATACTTTTCTAAAATAAAAATAAAAATATTCATACCTCTTCACAGGGGCTGCTCGCTATTCCAGTGTTAGAAAATTTATAGTTTGGTAAACAATAGAGGTAAAACTGTTCGCTATTCCATTAGATCCAGTGTTAGAAAATCTATATAGTTTGGTAAACAAAAACAACCCCATTGGGGGGTGGGGGTGGGGAGGGCTCTCGTGGTCTAGAGGTTACGGGGTTCGCCTCTCATTCAATAAGGTCCCGGGTTCGAAACCTAGCAGCGCCGTAAAATTTTTACCTCTAAATTTTTCTCCCTTTACTTTCACCACCTTTCTTGCTCTCTATTCATTTCCTGTCGTTTGCCTTCGTCTCCACTTTCTGCCCCCACCCCACGCCTTTACCCCCTCCTCTGAGCCCTTAACTCTTTCTGCAGCCTTTCTAGTGTCACTTCTTGGCTCCTTCTCACTACAATACGCAATTTAAACAAAGCTCAACACCAGAGAACCTAGCACACAACTGTATTTTCAGAACAAACCCAGACACCATAAACAAATTTCAAAACAACGAAAAACTCATCAAACCCTTCGGCCTCATACTCCCCGCGAGGACCTCAAAAACATACATTTTTCCAAACAAGACATCCAACTGTTTCTTTTCCTCGAACTCCCTCCGGGGCACCTCACCAAGGCAAATATAAACATACAGCTGACCACACACACCAAAGCAAGAACAATTCCAAATGATTTAAAGCAAAATACAAAAACTTACAGAAAAATACCCCAGTGCGGAGCTAATCTTCACAGATGGCTCTAAATCGGACTCCACTGTGTGCGCCGCTGCCCTATCCTCAAATTATAGTACACACCAGAGGAGACTCCATCCCGAAGCCTCCATTTTCTCTGCAGATGCCACTGCCATTGTTGACATGGCACTGGACTCCGAGAAAAATGCTTCTGACAAATCTTTCCTTATCCTATCGACTCTCTGTCTTGCATCACCTCACTTACAAACTACACATGCTCACCCGAAAAAATAGTTAGGTTACAACAAAAAATACACGCTTTGACTGAAACGGGAAAAGGAACGTGTTAGCATGGCGACCTAGCCATGTGGGCATCCGAGGAAATGAGCAAGTGGATCCCCTGGGGAGGGAATCCTTGTCCGTTTTGTTGGGATCAACGACGAACACTCTCCCACAGACTGACTTTAAAAATAAAGTAAAAAAAACAACTACACCTCCAGTCTGTGGGAGACTCATTGGAAGAAACAAATGTGAGGCAGCGTTGTGGAATCAGGCTCTCGTCAATTTTTGAGCAGGTAGAGTTATTGGTATCATCTTAAAGCTTGTTGACTTGTCTTTATTTGGAAGACAAAAATATCCATTTATCTTGAATACAAGTTGAGATATTTGCAAAAGAAGGAGGTGCGGTCACCTGTTTTTAGAGGTAAAATAATTGACAAAATGGCCGCCAAAGACTAGTTATTTCCTTAGCTTAAGAGTCCGTGGTAACTGAAAATTTACATTTTTTGTGCCTTTAATCAACGTTTTTGAGAAAAATCCGCACAGAAATGAGTTCTTTAATGGGCATGAAAGGTGTTGAGGCAAAAAAAAATAATTTGATAACAATTCACAAACCTGCGAAAAAATGCAAGTTTTTTCACTTTGATTATTTTGACGAGAGCCTGATTCCACCACGCTGCCTCACAAATGAATAATAAACTACACAACAGTAAGCCCACACTGGGTCCACGAACACCTTCAGGTCTCTCCAGAAGAGACGAAGTCATTTTTACTCGATTACGCATAGGACACACATCCCTAACACATAAATACCTCCTTCAAGGAGATGAAAAGCAGTTCTGTGTCGGATGCGACGCAGATTTTACTAATAGACACATTTTAACAGAATGACTAGACTTCGGATGGACACGAAGTAAATACAGGGGATCCAACCCCCCCCAAAAACCCCCCCAACAACAACAACAAAAACACAAAAAACCCAAAAAACCCCCAACAAAAAACCAAAAGCAAACAAAAGAAAAACCAAAAGCAATCAAAAGAAAAACTGTACAATTTATTTTGTTAATATTTTCCTCCACACTGAAGTTTTGCGTTTCAAATTTGTACACAACATTTGGAAGTCAAAAGGAATTGGTCTGATATTCATTTTATATAAATCCACCAAATAGTTTTGCTCTATATAGCGCGTAAAAAACAACAACCCATTTTCAGCTATGTACCAATTTTTGTAGCATGACGCTCTAGTCTGCATTAGGCCTACTACAAAAAATCCCAACGATTGCACTAAATTCTTCATTGCACAGTCCAACAGAAGTTAGCAGATAGTTTTTCTCAAGTTTCCTTTGCCAGCTGGGATCATGGTTAAGATCAGTAAAGAGCAGAGAGCTTTCTGTATTGAAAATTTCCTCACCACCAACTCGTTTCGTAAATTTCGAATACGGTACGGAAATAATGTTTAAATGCCCTTAAGGACTTCTTTGATATCGAGGGCGGGAATGGTCCATCAGTTAGGACCTGTAGAGAATCAGAACTAAAAATTCCAAAACAAATCGACCTCTTTCAGGTCAAACACACACGGTTTGCCCCCCTTTAAACGTCACCAGGGTACAGCATTCAGTAGATGAGCCCCATGAGACGTCTGTCCGTAGACGATGCTTGCAGCAATGACTTTCCTACATTCAACGGTCTGCATTCTCAAGGCATATCTTCATCTACGGCTGTACCATTTTCCTGTTCGCAAAGCTATCAGAGGATAGCAATGTGTTCATGATTCATCGATAGTTTGAAAAGCGCGAACATTTCTTCTATGCCATTTGGTTCCTTGGCAAAGCCCATGTTCACCTTCAGGTTATATCAACTTCACAAATGCTGTCTATTTGGGCAACCTCCCCTATTGTCTGTAGAAACAGCTGCATACTGTAAGGTTTGCCGTGTTTGTGGCTTTGAGTATTCATGGTTGAGTGGATCCTTGTGTTTGGCCTTGAAAACACATCCGTTTGTTCTTGAAGGTCAATGTCGGTTTCGTTCGGTTTGTACCACGATCCAGCCGTACAGTAAACTGTTGTGAACAAAACTAATCTGTGTTTCGCGCGCTCATAAGAAATCAATATGTAGTTGTGAGCGCCGCAAAACCCTGTACTAAACTAACTATTGTACCACGATGGCAGCTTTTCTCCCTCCATAGAGGGAAATCTGTTTAGCCCCGACGACCAAACCATCCAAACCGAACAGACCCAAACAGAACCGAACCTGCCAATGAGCGCCGCTTATTCTAAAACACTTTGTCTTTATAGCTTCTACTTAAAAAAAACCCCAACGACACACACAGTGCTCCTGAACGTGTGCCACAGTTTATATAGTACGTTCAGCGGAACTCGATCGCACCCAAATAGACTCTATTTTTTTTGTAAACTACATTATTTCTACCTTCTAATTCTCTGCTTTTGTTTTCGTTACAGTTTTACGGCATTTGAACACAATTAAGTTATGTAAGTGCCTATGTGTTACTATATATAAAGTAACAAAGAAAAGGAGGAGGAGAGATCAGGATAGCTGGTGTCTTCTACTTCTCCTTCTACTAGCTAACGACAGAGCACAGTGCTGATATAAAGTGTGCCATAGTATTTATAATATGTACTCCCAGCGAAACTTCAAAACTTCAAACTCATTCAACTAATAAGAACGGGTGGTTGGAGGGTGTTTTGGTGAGGTTAGCTCCTTGGTTTCTAGCAACTGAACCATCTATCGTCCTTGTCTCTCCTCTTTTCTTTCTTTTTGTGTTTGTTACTCCTTTGTATTAGCCCTTCATTTAGGCACTTGTATAACCCAATTGTGTTGCAAGTGCCGTAGAAAGCTTTCTAAAACATACGAACTCGATGAACTAGTAAGATAAAACTCATTTCTTCCTTCCTTAAGTATTAACAACAGCGCGCATGCGCAGAACAACAGCGCGCATGCGTACACAGAGTCTGCCACTGTGTTGGAACTTCCTGCTGTTTTCTCCGACGTCCGCGGGTTGTTGTGAAAGATTAGTGGCGTTGGAAATTTTTTGAGCGGACTCAAAGTCCGCCTACCGGAGAAGTTTTTGTATTAGGTGTGTTTTATGAATAAAGTGATTCTGAATAAAAATTGTAATTGTCAAAGTTGTTTAATAATTTCTTCTTTACAACCCCAATATCATTTAATCCGAACTGCAACAGAAAGACACATTTTTCATGATTTGGGCTAATTTTACAAGAATTTTGCCTTTTCACAAAATAAGGCAATATTGTAAAAGTAAACTTATTCATTAGTTCCCACACGGATGAACTAATTAGAGTTTATAGTAATATCAAAAGAAGTGTCTGGTTAT
>NW_004798011.1:324861-336836 GCF_000002075.1 Aplysia californica | reverse complement strand
CTAATTAGAGTTTATGGTAATATCAAAAGATGTGTCTAGTTATGTCCCTTAGAATTTTCTTTTCCTTTTGCCCCTGTTTTCTTTTTCTTTCCCCTGCTGGAATTCTGGGGTTTCCCGATTAGAGTTTCAATGTCAGAAAGAACTTCGTAATTCGAAGGTAGCGTCTTATTTGACCTAATTGTGTTGCAAGTGTCGTAAAACGTTTTGCTAAAACTAAAAACACGCTGTAAATATGCAGGTGTTACCTCTAACTGCCCATCAAAGTGTGCCAGCCTCCATCAAACTCCATCAGCCCCCCCCACCCCCCACCCCGGGGCAGTGCCACTGAATGTAGTGTTGTTAGGCCATTCCCAAAGGGGGGACATTTCTCGATCGTGCGCAGTAGAAATGTAAATGGGCTGATTCATCATGTCGCACTCATAACTGTGCCTGATCTACAACAGGGAACTGCTGCTTTTTCTTTCCTAATCCTTACTGTTGTCATTTTCCTCTACTTTTTTTGTATGGTTGTCACACTCTTGTGACCTGCTATTTTCCGGGGTGCCTTGATAGTCGAAGCGGACTTTGTGCTGTTGAAGCTGGAGAGTTGAGCAGAATAAGTCTCCGCCTCGCTCTGGAGGCTTTCTGCACTTCTCCGGTGGAGTGCCTCCAGGCCGAGCCAACATACCACCACTCTCACTCAGACGCACTCAACTTTCACTACAATACGCAGTTGAACAGAGCTCAACACCGGACAATTCAGCGCACAACAGCATTTTTAAAACAAACCCAGAAACCATAAACAAATTCCAAAACAACGAAAACTCATCAAACCCTGCGGCCTCAGAATCCTTGAGGACCTCAAAAACTTACACTTTTTCAAACAAGACATCCAACAATTTCTTTTCCCCCAACCTCCCTCCGTGGCACCTCACCAAGGCAAAAGTAGACTTACAGCTGACCACACACAACAAAGAAAGCACCAACACCAAAACTTTTAAAGCAGAATACAAAAAACTAATAGATAAATACCCCGGTGCGGAGCTCATCTTCACGGATGGCTCCAAAAAAGACAATGAAGTTGGCGCCGCAGCCCTATCTCCCAACAATACACACCAGAAGAGACTCCATCCCGAAGCCTCCATTTTCTCTACGGAGGCCACTGCCATTGACATGGCACTGGACTCCGTAGAAAATTCTCCAAACAAATCTTTCCTAATCCTTTCTGACTCTCTATCTTGCATCATCTCAGTCACAAACTACACACTCTTACACCCAAAAATAGTTAGGCTACAACAGAAAATTTACACACTATCAGAGACAGGAAAAAACATCATGTTCGCATGGATACCTAGCCATGTGGGCATCCGAGGAAACGAGCAGGTAGACGACCTGGCGAAGAAAGCTTCATCCCCTCTGCTGGGATCAACGACAAACACTCTCCCACAAACTGACTTTAGAAATAAAGTAAAAAAGTACACCTCCAATCTGTGGGAGAGCCACTGGGAAAAACAGAAAAAAACAACCATATGTTATAAAACCCAAACTAGAACAGCGAAATCCTTCGGACCTCTCCAGAAGAGACGAAGTCATTTTTACTCGATTGCGCATCGGACACACTGCCCTGACCCACAAATACCTCCTACAGGGAGATGAGAAGCCGTTCAGTGTCGGATGCGACACAGATTTTACAATTAGACACATCTTAACCGAATGTCTAGACTTTGGAGAGATCCGAAGGAAATATTATAAATGCAAAAAATTGCAAGACATTTTTTTCGTCCTTGTTCCCAGCAGAATTTTGAATTTTATGAAGGCCATTGACCTTCATGGCAAATTGTAAAGTAAAATTGTACTATTAAAAATTTTTATGTTAAGTAGAAAAATGTTTTAGATTGAAAATGTATGTATATTTACACTGATTTTTAAAACATTTTAAGATTTAACTACTGACTCGAGCCAGCCGTACAGCGAACTGTTGTGAACAAGACCAACTTGTGTTTCGCGCGCTCATATAACCTTATGCAGTTGCGAGCGCCGTAAAACCCTATACTACTACTACTACTAGAACAGAACCGATCCGGAGCGAACAGAACCGAACAGAACCGAACCGATCTTGCCAATGAGCACCGCTTATTCTAAAACACCTTGTCTTCATAGCTTCTACTTCTAAAAAAACAATGACACACACAGTGCTCATCAAAAGTGTGTCACAGTTTATTGTACGTTGAGCAAAATTCCACCGAACCCAATCAACTAGAATCTATTTTTCTTTTAAAACACCTTCTCTCTACCTTCTAATACTCTAGTTTAGTTTTGGGGTTTGTTTGTTGGTAGAACATTTTGATTTTTGCCCGGGTGGCGGCTGAAGCCTACTCTTATCGATTTTAGACCACCAAGGGATTTTTAACGTGCGCAACTGGCCCTTGTCCGAGAAGGCTAGGTGTACATCTTTCCTACCTGAAGATCAAGGGTGTGGCTGAAAGACAGCTGTATGGAGCCAAGGAATTAGCAGTTGAAAGGCTGCAGAAAGGGTCAGGAGCCCAGAGGAGGGGGAAAAAGGTGTTGGGGTGGGGGCAGAAAGTGAATACGAAAGCAGACGACAGAACATTGCTGGAGAGCAGGAAAGGAAGTGGACCTTTGAATGAGTGGCGAACACCTTAACCTCTAGACCACGGGATCCCCCAAGAGTTTAAGTTACAGTTTTGCAGCACTTGAAACACAATGAAGTCATAGAAGAGCCGAAGATTAAAATAATATTTTATTCTTCGACATTTTATATGACGATAAGTTACTAGAGAGTAACAAAGAAAAGGTGGCGTCGGTAGCTGGATTAGGCTACCGGACTCGTAATTGTGAGATTTCGGGTTCGGGGGTTTGAGCCTCAGCTCGGTCCGACGTTGTGTCCTTGGGAAAGACACTTTACACGAATTTCCCAACACCTACGCAATCCAAATCCACAAATTTCCCACTTGGCTCGGTCCTTTCTGAGACGGACGTTAAACTAGGAGGCCCCTGCCTCTTAAATAACCTAATAGTGTCGATAGGGGCGTTAAACCCATATAATAAATGTCACCATTTCCACAAAGAAAAGGAGGAGGAGAGATAAGGATAGCTGGTGTTTTCTACTCCTACTTCTACCACTAACGACAGAGCGCAGTGCTAAATAAAATGTGGCATATAATTATTCTGTTCTCCAAGTGAAACTTCAAAACTTCAAAACTTCAAATTCATTGAACTAATGAAGAGCGAGTGATTGGCGGGTGTTCTGTTGTGGTTAGCTCCCAATTGTGGCATATAATTATTTTGTACTCCTAGCGAAACTTCAAAACTTCAAACTCGGGTGTTCTGTTGTGGTTAGCTATCACTTTCCTGTCAAACATCTGTTGTCTTGATCTCTCTTCCTTTCTTTCTTTCTTTTTTATTCTTAGTGTTTGTTACTCCTTTGTATTACCTTAGTGTTTGTTACTCCTTTGTATTACCTCTAAATTTCGGCACTTGTAAAAAGCTAGCAAGGCAAACGAACTGGATGAACTAGTCAAATAAAACTCCTTTTCCCTTTCATTAATTATTAACAACACCGCGCATGCGCAGTAAAACAGCGCGCATGCGCAGTAAAACAGCGCGCATGCGCAGTAAAATAGCGCGCATGCGTACACAGAGTCTGCCACTGTGTTGGAACTTCCTGCTGTTTTCTCCGACGTCCGCGCGTTGGAATTTTTTTGAGCGGACTCAAAGTCCGCCAACTGGAGAAGTTTTTGTATTAGGTGTGTTTTATGAATAAAGTGATTCAAAAAAAAAAAAAGATTCAAAAAAAAAAAAAGATTCTAAAAAAAAAATAAAAAAATTTGTAATTGTCAAAGTTGTTTAATAATTGCTTCTTTACAACCCCAATATCATTTAATCCGAACGGTAACAGAAAGACACATTTTTCATAATTTGGACTAATTTTACTAGAATTTTGCCATTTTAACAAAATAAGGCATTATTGAAATAGTAAACTTATTCATTAGTTCCCACACGGATGAACTAATTAGAGTTTATAGTAATATCAAAAGATGTGTCTGGTTATGTCCCTTAGAATATTCTTTTCCTTTTTGCCCCTGTTTTCTTTTTCTTTCCCCTGCTGGAATTCTGGGATTTCCCGATCAGAGTTTCTTTACAAAAATAGCAAGGAGGTGCTCGGTTTTTCTTAGCTTTTGGTATTCATAAGAGTAAGAGTTTTGAAGCACTTGTAGCACAAGTAGGTCGTAGGAGTAACTCGTTTTTCTTACCCGAGAGAAGATAATTTAGACAGCTGCGTGCTGTTTTCAAAATTACTTTCATTTATTCGTACTGACACGTAGCTACATTCGGAGCCTGTTGGGTGGTTGGAGGGTGTCACCAGCAGGTCCTGTTTCTTTTCTCCCCCCCTTTGTTTCAGTGTGTCTTCCGTTTTCCTAGCAATAAAAGACTAATTACATTCTCTCGTGTTTGCTCCTTCTTTCCTATTAAACAACCATAGTCCTTACTACCCCTCCTCCTTTTTTACTTTGTATGTTACTCTCTAGTAATACCTCTTATCTCCGGCACTCTGCTGCCTCAAAATTATAAAGCTCTATCCGCTAAGTACCTAGTCTTGAAAAATTTTAATTTTTAGAAAAAATTGAGTTTCACAACATGTCAAGCTTTTTCAAATGCCATTCTTTGAAAATGTTGATATTGGCTCCGATTAATCTTACGATTTTGCTAGAGCTGATAGAACATTTAATTTTGGTTTCTGAAACCGTGGTGTTAGTAACTCAGAACGGCCAAAAATGTCAGATAGAACTTCGTAATTCGAAGATAGCGTCATATTTGACCTAATTGTGTTGCAAGTGTCGTAAAACGTTTTGCTAAGACTAAAAACACACAGTAAATATGTAGGTGCTACCTCTACTGCCCATCAAAGTGTGCCAGTCTCCATCAAACTCCATCAGCCTTCCCCACCCCCCACCCCGGGGCAGTGCCACTGAATGTAGTGTTGTTAGGCCATTCCCAAAGGGGGGACATTTCTCGTTAATGCGCAGTAGAAAAGTAAATGGGCTGATTCATCATGTCACGCTCATAACTGTGCCTGATCTACAACAGGGAACTGCTGCTTTTTCTTTCCTAATCCTTACTGTTGTCATTTTCCTCTACTTCTTTTGTATGTTTGTCACACTCTTGTGACCAGCTATTTCCGGGGTGCCTTCATAGTCGAAGCAGACTTTGTGCTGTTGAAGCTGGAGAGTTGAGCAGAATAGTCTGATTCCCGGTAAAGACTTCTCTGTTGACACACGTCCCTTGGTGCTCATATTACCTTATGCAGTTGTGAGCGCCATAAAACCCTCTACTGATCTGAAAACTCCATCAGCGACACTCAATCAAATCCTACCAATACGTTTCTAACAGCTTCAGTGTACATTAGATCTATAAATAGACCCCAGCCTCAAACCGATCGCCCGACGCGCGGCCTTGAAAACACACGCGTTTGTTCTAGAAGGTCAACGTCGGTTTCATTTGGTTTGTTCCACGATGGTAGCTTTTCTCCCTCCATAGAGGGAAATCTGTCTAGCCCCGACAACCAAACCTTCCGGACCGAACAGAACCGATCCGGACCGAACAGAACCGAACCGATCTTGCCAATGAGCACCGCTTATTCTAAAACACCTTGTCTTCATAGCTTCTACTTCTAAAAAAACAATGACACACACAGTGCTCATCAAAAGTGTGTCACAGTTTATTGTACGTTGAGCAAAATTCCACCGAACCCAATCAACTAGAATCTATTTTTCTTTTAAAACACCTTCTCTCTACCTTCTAATACTCTAGTTTAGTTTTGGGGTTTGTTTGTTGGTAGAACATTTTGATTTTTGCCCGGGTGGCGGCTGAAGCCTACTCTTATCGATTTTAAACCACCAAGGGATTTTTAACGTGCGCAACTTGCCCTTGTCCGAGAAGGCTAGGTGTAGATCTTTCCTACCTGAAGATCAAGGGTGTGGCTGAAAGACAGCTGTATGGATCCAAGGAATTAGCAGTTGGAAGACTGCAGAAAGGGTCAGGAGCCCAGAGGAGGGGGGAAAAGGTGATGGGGTGGGGGCAGAAAGTGAAGACGAAAGCAGACGACAGAACATTGCTTGAGAGCAGGAAAGGAAGTGGACCTTTGAATGAGTGGCGAACACCTTAACCTCTAGACCACGAAATCCCCCAAGAGTTTAAGTTACAGTTTCTCGGCACTTGAAACACAATTAAGTCATAGAAGAGCCGAAGATTAAAATAATATTTTATTCTTCGACATTTTAGATGACGATACGTTACTAGAGAGTAACAAAGAAAAGGTGGCGTCCGTAGCTGGATTAGGCTACCGGACTCGTAATTGTGAGATTTCGGATTCGGGAGTTTGAGCCTCAGCTTGGTCCGATGTTGTGTCCTTGGGAAAGGCACTTTACACGAATTTCCCAACACCTACGCAATCCAAATCCACAAATTTCCCACTTGGCTCGGTCCTTTCTGAGACGGATGTTAAACTAGGAGCCCCCTACCTTTTAAATAACCTAATAGTGTCGATAGGGGCGTTAAACCCATGTCATAAATTTCACCACTTTCACAAAGTAAAGGAGGAGGAGAGATAAGGATAGCTGGTGTCTTCTACTCCTACTTCTACCACTAACGACAGAGCGCAGTGCTAAATAAAATGTGGCATATAATTATTCTGTATTTCTAGCGAAACTTTTAAACTTCAAACTCATTGAACTATTGAAGAGTGCGTGATTGGCGGGTGTTCTGTTGTGGTTAGCTCCCAATTGTGGCATATAATTATTTTGTACTCCTAGCGAAACTTCAAAACTTCAAACTCATTGAACTAATGAAGAGCGAGTGATTGGCGGGTGTTCTGTTGTGGTTAGCTATCACTTTCCGGTCAAACATCTGTTGTCTTGATCTCTCTTCCTTCCTTTCTTTCTTTCTTTCTTTCTTTTTTATTTTTAGTGTTTGTTACTCCTTTGTATTACCTCTAAATTTCGGCACTTGTATAACCCGATCGTGTTGCAAGTGCTGTAAAAAGCTAGCAAGGCAAACGAACTGGATGAACTAGTCAAATACAACTCTTTTTTCCATTCATTAATTATTAACAACACCGCGCATGCGCAGTAAAACAGCGCGCATGCGTACACAGAGTTTGCCACCACTGTGTTGGAACTTCCTGCTGTTTTCGCCGACGTCCGCGCGTTGTTGTGAAAGATCAGTGGCGTTGGAATTTTTTTGAGCGGACTGAAAGTCCGCCAACCGGAGAAGTTTTTGTATTAGGTGTGTTTTATGAATAAAGTGATTCTGAATAAAAATAAATTTGTAATTGTCAAAGTTGTTTAATAATTGCTTCTTTACAACCCCGATATCATTTAATCCGAACGGTAACAGAAAGACACATTTTTCATAATTTGGGCTAATTTTACTAGAATTTTGCCATTTTAACAAAATAAGACAACATTGAAAAGTAAACTTATTCATTAGTTCCCACACGGATGAACTAATTAGAGTTTATAGTAATATCAAAAGATGTGTCTAGTTATGTCCCTTAGAATATTCTTTTCCTTTTTTCCCCTGTTTTCTTTTTCTTTCCCCTGCTGGAATTCTGGGATTTCCCGATCAGAGTTTCTTTACAACAATGGCAAGGAGGTGCTCGGTTTTTCTTAGCTTTTGGTATTAATAAGAGTAAGAGTTTTGAAGCACTTGTAGCACAAGTAGGTCGTAGGAGTACCTCGTTTTTCTTACCCGAGAGAAGATAATTTAGATAGCTGCTTGCTTTTTTCAAAGTTTCTTTCATTTATTCGCACTGGCACGTAGTTACGTAAGGATCGTGTCGGAAGATTGGAGGGTGTCACCAGCAGGTCCTGTTTCTTTTCTCCCCCCCCCCCCCCCCTTTTGTTTCAGTGTGTCTTCCGTTTTCCTAGCAATAAAAGACTAATTACATTCTCTCGTGTGTGCTCCTTCTTTCCTATTAAACACCCATAGTCCTTATTACCCCTCCTCCTTTTTTACTTTGTATGTTACTCTCTAGTAATACCTCTTATCTCCGGCACTCTGCTGCCTGAAAATTATAAAGCTCTATCTGCTCAGTGCCTAGTTTTGAGAAATTTTAATTTTTAGAAAAAATTGAGTTTCACAGCATGTCAAGCTTCTTCAAATGCCATTCTTTGAAGATCTTGATAGCGACTCCGATTAATCTTACGATTTTGATAGAGCTGATAGAACATTTAATTTTAGTAACTCAAAACCGCCAAAAATGTCAGATAGAACTTCGTAATTCAAAGGTAGCGTCTAATCTGACCTAATTGTGTTGCAAGCGTCGTAAAACGTTTTGCTAAGACTAAAAACACACAGTAAATATATAGGTGCTACCTCTACTGCCCATCAAAGTGTGCCAGCCTCCATCAAACTCCATCAGCCCCCCCCCCAACCCCCACCCCGGGGCAGTGCCACTGAATGTAGTGTTGTTAGGCCATTCCCAAAGGGGGACATTTCTCGATCATGCGCAGTAGAAATGTAAATGGGCTGATTCATCATGTCGCACTCATAACCGTGCCTGATCTACAACAGGGAACTGCTGCTTTTTCTTTCCTAATCCTTACTGTTGTCATTTTCCTCTACTTCTTTTATATGTTTGTCAAACTCTTGTGACCAGCTATTTCCGTGGTGCCTTGATAGTCGAAGCAGACTTTGTGCTGTTGAAGCTGGAGAGTTGAGCAGAATAGTCTGATTCCCGGTAAGGACTTCTCTGTTGACACCCGCCCCTTGGCGCTCATATGACCTTATGCAGTTGCGAGCGCAGTAAAACCCTCTACTGATCTGAAAACTCCATCAGCGACACTCCATTAAATCCTACCAATACGTTTCTGACAGCTTCAGTGTACACTGGATCTATAAATAGACCCCAGCCTCCAACCGATCGCCCGACCCGTGGCCTTGAAAACACACGCGTTTGTTCTAGAAGGTTAACGTCGGTTTCGTTCGCTTTGTACCACGATGGTAGCTTTTCTCCTTCCATAGAGGGAAATCTGTCTAGCCCCGACGACCAAACCTTCCGGACCGAACAGATCCGATCCGGACCGAACAGAACCGAACCGATCTTGCCAATGAGCACCGCTTATTCTAAAACACTTTGTCTTCATAGCTTTTACTTCTAAAAAACCAACGACACACACAGTGCTCATTAAAAGTGTGTCACAGTTTACTGTACGTTCAGCAAAATTCCACCGAACCCAATCAACTAGAATCTATTTTTCTTTCAAAAACACCTTCTGTTTACCTTCTAATACTCTAGTTTAGTTTTGGGGTTTGTTTGTTTGTTTGTTGGTAGAAAATTTTGATTTTTGCCCGGGTGGCGGCTGAAGCCTACTCTTATCGATTTTAGACCACCAAGGGATTTTTAACGTGCGCAACTTGCCCGAGAAAGCTAAGTGTACACCTTTCCTACCTAAAGATCAAGGGTGTGGCTGAAAGACAGTTGTATGGATCCAAGGAATTAGCAGTTGAAAGGCTGCAGAAAGGGTCAGGAGCCCAGAGGAGGGGGGAAAAGGTGATGGGGTGGGGGCAGAAAGTGAAGACGAAAGCAGACGACAGAACATTGCTTGAGAGCAGGAAAGGAAGTGGACCTTTGAATGAGTGGCGAACACCTTAACCTCTAGACCACGAAATCCCCCAAGAGTTTAAGTTACAGTTTTGCGGCACTTGAAACACAATGAAGTCATAGAAGAGCCGAAGATTAAAATAATATTTTATTCTTCGACATTTTATATGACGATAAGTTACTGGAGAGTAACAAAGAAAAGGTGGCGTCGGTAGCTGGATTAGGCTACCGGACTCGTAATTGTGAGATTTAGGGTTCGGGGGTTTGAGCCTCAGCTCGGTCCGACGTTGTGTCCTTGGGAAAGGCACTTTGCACGAATTTCCCAACACCTACGCACTCCAAATCCACAAATTTCCCACTTGGCTCGGTTCTTTCTGAGACGTACGTTAAACTAGGAGGCCCCCTGCCTCTTAAATAACCTAATAGTGTCGATAGGGGCGTTAAACCCATATAATAAATTTCACCATTTCCACAAAGAAAAGGAGGAGGAGAGATACGGATAGCTGGTGTCTTCTACTCCTACTTCTACCACTAACGACAGAGCGCAGTGCTAAATAAAATGTGGCATATAATTATTCTGTATTCCTAGCGAAACTTCTAAACTTCAAACTCATTGAACTATTGAAGAGTGAGTGATTGGCGGGTGTTCTGTTGTGGTTAGCTCCCAATTGTGGTATATAATTATTCTGTACTCCTAGCAAAACTTCAAAACTTCAAACTCATTGAACTAATGAAGAGCGAGTGATTGGCGGGTGTTCTGTTGTGGTTAGCTATCACTTTCCTGTCAAACATCTGTTGTCTTGATCTCTCTTCCTTTCTTTCTTTCTTTTTTATTCTTAGTGTTTGTTACTCCTTTGTATTACCTCTAAATTTCGGCACTTGTATAACCCGATCGTGTTGCAAGTGCTGTAAAAAGCTAACAAGGCAAACGAACTGGATGAGCTCGTCAAATAAAACTATTTTTTCCTTTCATTAATTATTAACAACACCGCGCATGCGCAGTAAAACAGCACGCATGCGTACACAAAGTCTGCCACTGTGTTGGAACTTCCTGCTGTTTTCTCCGACGTCCGCGCGTTGTTGTGAAAGATCAGTGGCGTTGGAATTTTTTTGAGCGGACTCAAAGTCCGCCAACCGGAGAAGTTTTTGTATTAGGTGTGTTTTATGAATAAAGTGATTTTGAAAAAAATTGTAATTGTCAAAGTTGTTTAATTTCTTTACAACCCCAATATCATTTAATCCGAACGGTAACAGAAAGACACATTTTTCATGATTTGGGCTAATTTTACAAGAATTTTGCCATTTCACAAAATAAGGCAATATTGAAAAGTAAACTTATTCATTAGTTCCCACACGGATGAACTAATTAGAGTTTATAGTAATATCAAAAGATGTGTCTGGTTATGTCCCTTAGAATATTCTTTTCCTTTTTGCCCCTGTTTTCTTTTTCTTTCCCCTGCTGGAATTCTGGGATTTCCCGATCAGAGTTTCTTTACAACAATGGCAAGGAGGTGCTCGGTTTTTCTTAGCTTTTGGTATTAATAAGAGTAAGAGTTTTGAAGCACTTGTAGCACAAGTAGGTCGTAGGAGTAACTCGTTTTTCTTACCCGAGAGAAGATAATTTAGATAGCTGCTTGCTGTTTTCAAAATTACTTTCATTTATTCGTACTGACACGTAGCTACATTCGGAGCCTGTCGGGTGGTTGGAGGGTGTCACCAGCAGGTCCTATTTCTTTTCTTGCGCTCCTTTGTTTCAGTGTGTCTTACTTTTTCCTAGCAATAAAAGACCAATTACATTCTCTCGATTTTTCTCCTTCTTTCCTATCAAACACCCATAGTCCTTACCCCACCTCCTTTTTTACTTAATAAGTTCATCATCATCCAGTGCCAGATCTGCGACAGACATCTTCGATCATGGTTTTCCATTTATTCCTTTGCTCGGATGCTCTAAAAAAAAGCCACGTTTCCCTGATCTTTCCCACTTACCCATTTGTTTAGGTTCCCTAAGTATGTTGTTCTGGGCCTGCCCCTGCCTCATTTGCCCTCAATTTTGCCAGTGAGAGCTACATGTTCAAGACCCGTGTGTCTATTCAGGTGTCCCAAAAACTGTATTTGTCGTTTCCTGATTGTTTTTAACATTGAGCGTCCCATGTAGGCTTCATTAAGCACTACCTCATTTGATTTCCTTTCCTTCCACGATACTCTTAGCAGTCTCCTAAGAATCCATATTTCTGTTGCTTCTATTTTATTTTCACTGTCTTTAGTGATTATCCAGCATTCACAGCCATATAGAAGGGTTGACCAAACATAGCATTTCAGGACTTTCATTTTGGTGTTCATTGAGATGTTTCTATTTTTCAGGATTGGGCTC
>NW_004798011.1:302299-324761 GCF_000002075.1 Aplysia californica | reverse complement strand
TTTTATTGAAACTAGCCTTAGCCATTGCAGTTCTCCTTTTTATTTCTTTGGAAGATTTGGCATCATATGTTATCATATAACCTAGATGTTTAAACTGTTGGACTTGTTTGATCTTTTCACCTTTGCTAATGACATTACAACTAGGATTTGCTGCTTTTTGGGATATTCCCATGCATTCTGTTTTCTTTAAAATCAACAATGATCCTTCCCGTTCACTTTCTTTTACAACAGTATCTAGAAGCAATTGAAGGTCCTTTTTGGAGCCTGCTATTAAAACCGTGTCATCTGCATACCTGATGTTATTACTATTTTCTCCATTTACTTTGAGGCCTGGACATTTTTCTATGTTTCTAAGGATTGTTTCACTGTACCTGTTAAAGAGGTCTGGTGACATAACAGATCCTTGCCTCATTCCTCGCCTAATCTGCTTATATTCACTGTTTTCTTCATTAACTCGTACTGCAGCGTTTTGGTCCCAGTACAAAATTATTCTGATACCAGCTTTTCCAGTATTTTAAATAGCTCATCATGTCTAACTTTATCGAACGAATTTGAATAATCTGTGAAGCATAAATACAAATCGTTCTGTGCTTCAATACATATTTCCATTAACATTGTTAAGGTGAATATAGCATTTCTGGTGCCATTGTCAGGAACAAAGCCGAATAACTTTGTATTTTACTCTCTAGTAATACCTCTTATCTTCGGCACTCTGCTGCCTCAGAATTACAAAGTTCTATCCGCTCAGTACCTAGTTTTGTGAAATTTTAATTTTTAGAAAAAATTGAGTTTCACAACATGTCAAGCTTTTTCAAATGCCATTCTTTGAAAATCTTGATATTGGCTCCGATTAATCTAACGATTTTGCTAGAGCAGATAGAACATTTAATTTTGGTTTCTGATTACGTGGTCTTAGTAACTCAACATTGCCAAAAATGTCAGATAGAACTTCGTAATTCGAAGATAGCGTCTTATCTGACCTAATTGTGTTGCAAGTGTCGTAAAACGTTTTGCTAAAACTAAAAACACACAATAAATATGCAGGTGCTACCTCTACTTCCCATCAAAGTGTGCCAGCCTCCATCAAACTCCATCAGCCCCCCCACCCCCCTCACCCCGGGGCAGTGCCACTGAATGTAGTGTTGTTAGGCCATTCCCAAAGTGTTGAAATTTCTCGTTCATGCGTAGTAGAAATGTAAATGGGCTGATTCATCATGTCGCACTCATAACTGTGCCTTATCTACAACAGGGAACTGCTGCTTTTTCTTTCCTAATCCTTACTGTTGTCATTTTCCTCTACTTCTTTTGTATGTCTGTCACACTCTTGTGACCAGCTATTTCCGGGGTGCCTTGATAGTCGAAGCAGACTTTGTGCTGTTGAAGCTGGAGAGTTGAGCAGAATAGTCTGATTCCCGGTAAAGACTTCTCTGTTGACACCCGCCCCTTGGCGCTCATATGACCTTATGCAGTTGCGAGCGCCGTAAAACCCTCTACTGATATGGAAATTCCATCAGCGACACTCCATTAAATCCTACCAATACGTTTCTGACAGCTTCAGTGTACACTGGATCTATAAATAGACCCCAGCCTCCAACCGATCGCCCGACCCGTGGCCTTGAAAACACACGCGTTTGTTCTAGAAGGTTAACGTCGGTTTCGTTCGCTTTGTACCACGGTGGTGGATTTTCTCCTTCCATAGAGGGAAATCTGTCTAGCCCCGACGACCAAACCTTCCGGACCGAACAGAACCGATCCGGACAGAACAGAACCGAACCGAACCGAACCGATCTTACCAATGAGCACCGATTATTCTAAAACACCTTGTCTTCATAGCTTTTACTCCTAAAAAACCCAACAACGACACACACAGTGCTCATCAAAAGTGTGTTATAGTTTATTGTACGTTGATCAAAATTCCACTGAACCCAATCAACTAGAATCTATTTTTCTTTTAAAACACCTTCTCTCTACCTTCTAATACTCTAGTTTAGTGTTGGGGTTTGTTTGTTTGTTGGTAGACAATTTCGATTTTTGCCCGGGTGGCGGATCTTTAACGTGCGCAACTTGCCCTTGTCCGAGAAGGCTAGGTGTACATCTTTCCTAGCAGAAGATCAAGGGTGTGGCTGAAAGACAGCTGTATGGAGCCAAGGAATTAGCAGTTGAAAGACTGCAGAAAGGGTCAGGAGCCCAGAGGAAGGGGGAAAAGGTGTGGGGGTGGGGGCAGAAAGTGAAGACGAAAGCAGACGACAGAACATTGCTTGAGAGCAGGAAAGGAAGTGGACCTTTGAATGAGTGGCGAACACCTTAACCTCTAGACCACGAGATCCGCCAAGAGTTTAAGTTACAGTTTTGTGGCACTTGAAACACAATTAAGTCATAGAAGAGCCGAAGATTAATATAATATTTTATTCTTTGACATTTTATATGACGATAAGTTACTAGAGAGTAACAAAGAAAAGGTGGCGTCGGTAGCTGGATTAGGCTACCGGACTCGTAATTGTGAGATTTCGGGTTCGGGGGTTTGAGCCTCAGCTCGGTCCGACGTTGTGTCCTTGGGAAAGGCACTTTGCACGAATTTCCCAACACCTACGCAATCCAAATCCACAAATTTCCCACTTGGCTCGGTTCTTTCTGAGACGGACGTTAATCTAGGAGGCCCCCTGCCTCTTAAATAACCTAATAGTGTTGATAGGGGCGTTAAACCCATATTATAAATTTCACCATTTCCACAAAGAAAAGGAGGAGGAGAGATAAGGATAGCTGGTGTCTTCTACTCCTACTTCTACCACTAACGACAGAGCGCAGTGCTAAATAAAATGTGGCATATAATTATTCTGTTCTCCAAGTGAAACTTCAAAACTTCAAAACTTCAAACTCATTGAACTAATGAAGAGCGAGTGATTGGCCGGTGTTCTGTTGTGGTTAGCTCCCAATTGTGGCATATAATTATTTTGTACTCCTAGCGAAACTTCAAAACTTCAAACTCATTGAACTAATGAAGAGCGAGTGATTGGCGGGTGTTCAGTTGTGGTTAGCTATCACTTTCCTGTCAAACATCTGTTGTCTTGATCTCTCTTCCTTTCTTCCTTTCTTTCTTTCTTTCTTTCTTTCTTTCTTTCTTTCTTTCTTTCTTTCTTTTTATTTTTAGTGTTTTGTTACTCCTTTGTATTACCTCTAAATTTCGGCACTTGTATAACCCAATCGTGTTGCAAGTGCTGTAAAAAGCTAGCAAGGCAAACGAACTGGATGAACTAGTCAAATAAAACTCCTTTTCCCTTTCATTAATTATTAACAACACCGCGCATGCGCAGTAAAACAGCGCGCATGCGCAGTAAAATAGCGCGCATGCGTACACAGAGTCTGCCACTGTGTTGGAACTTCCTGCTGTTTTCTCCGACGTCCGCGCGTTGTTGTGAAAGATTAGTGGCGTTGGAATTTTTTTGAGCGGACTCAAAGTCCGCCAACTGGAGAAGTTTTTGTATTAGGTGTGTTTTATGAATAAAGTGATTTTTAAAAAAAATAAAAAATTTGTAATTGTCAAAGTTGTTTAATAATTGCTTCTTTACAACCCCAATATCATTTAATCTGAACGGTAACAGAAAGACACATTCTTCATAATTTGGGCTAATTTTACAAGAATTTTGCCTTTTCACAAAATAAGGCAATATTGAAAAGTAAACTTATTCATTAGTTCCCACACGGATGAACTAATTAGAGTTTATAGTAATATCAAAAGATGTGTCTGGTTATGTCCCTTAGAATATTCTTTTCCTTTTTACCCCTGTTTTCTTTTTCTTTCCCCTGCTGGAATTCTGGGGTTTCCCGATCAGAGTTTCTTTACAACAATGGCAAGGAGGTGCTCGGTTTTTCTTAGCTTTTGGTATTAATAAGAGTAAGAGTTTTGAAGCACTTGTAGCTCAAGTAGGTCGTAGGCGTACCTCGTTTTTCTTACCCGAGAGAAGATAATCTAGATAGCTGCTGGCTGTTTTCAAAATTTCTTTCATTTATTCGCACTGGCACGTAGTTACGTAAGGAGCGTGTCGGATGATTGGAGGGTGTCACCAGCAGGTCCTGTTTCTTTTCTTTCCCTCCCCCCCCTTTGTTTCAGTGTGTCTTCCGTTTTCCTAGCAATAAAAGACCAATTACATTCTCTCGTGTTTGCTCCTTCTTTCCTATTAAACACCCATAGTCCTTATTACCCCTCCTCCTTTTTTACTTTGTTTGTTACTCTCTAGTAATACCTCTTATCTCCGGCACTCTGCTGCCTCAGAATTGTAAAGTTCTATCCACTCAGTACCTAGTTTTGAGAAATTTTAAATTTAAGAAAAAATTGAGTTTCACATGTCAAGCTTTTTCAAATACCATTCTTTGAAAATCTTGATAGGGGCTCCGATTAATCTTACGATTTTGCTAGAGCTGATAGAACATTTAATTTTGGTTTCTGATACCGTGGTGTTAGTAACTCAGAACGGCCAAAAATGTCAGATAGAACTTCGTAATTAGAAGGTAGCGTCCTATTTGACCTAATTGTGTTGCAAGTGTCGTAAAACGTTTTGCTAAAACTAAAAACACGCAGTAAATATGCAGGTGCTACCTTTACTGCCCATTAAAGTGGGCCAGCCTTCATTAAACTCCATCAGCCCCCCAACCCCCCCACCCCCACCCCGGGGCAGTGCCACTGAATGTAGTGTTGTTAGGCCATTCCCAAAGGGGGAACATTTCTCGTTAATGCGCAGTAGAAAAGTAAACGGGCTGATTCATCATGTCACACTCATAACTGTGCCTGATCTACAACAGGGAACTGCTGCTTTTTCTTTCCTAATCCTTACTGTTGTCATTTTCCTCTACTTCTTTTGTATGGTTGTCACACTCTTGTGACCTGCTATTTCCGGGGTGCCTTGATAGTCGAAGCGGACTTTGTGCTGTTGAAGCTGGAGAGTTGAGCAGAATAAGTCTCCGCCTCGCTCTGGGGGTTTTCTGCACTTCTCCGGTGGAGAGCCTCCAGGCCGAGCCAACATACCACCACTCTCACTCAGACGCACTCAACTTTCACTACAATACGCAGTTGAACAGAGCTCAACACCGGAAAATCCAGCGCACAACAGCATTTTTAAAACAAACCCAGAAACCATAAGCAAATTCCAAAACAACGAAAAACTCATCAAACCCTTCGGCCTCAGAATCCTTGAGGACCTCAAAAACTTACACTTTTTCAAACAAGACATCCAACAATTTCTTTTCCCCGACCTCCCTCCGTGGCACCTCACCAAGGCAAAAGTAGACTTACAGCTGACCACACACAACAAAGAAAGCACAAACACCAAAACTTTTAAAGCAGAATACAAAAAACTAATAGATAAATACCCCGGTGCGGAGCTCATCTTCAAGGATGGCTCCAAAAAAGACAATGAAGTTGGCGCCGCAGCCCTATCTCCCAACAATACACACCAGAAGAGACTCCATCCCGAAGCCTCCATTTTCTCTGCGGAGGCCACTACCATTGACATGGCACTGGACTCCGTAGAAAATTCTCCAAACAAATCTTTCCTAATCCTTTCTGACTCTCTATCTTGCATCATCTCACTCACAAACTACACACTCTTACACCCAAAAATAGTTAGGCTACAACAGAAAATTTACACACTATCAGAGACAGGAAAAAACATCATGTTCGCATGGATACCTAGCCATGTGGGCATCCGAGGAAACGAGCAGGTAGATGACCTGGCGAAGAAAGCTTCATCACTTCTGCTGGGATCAACGACAAACACTCTCCCACAGACTGACTTTAGAAATAAAGTCAAAAAGTACACCTCCAGTCTGTGGGAGAGCCACTGGGAAAAACAGAAAAAAACAACTAAATGTTATAAAACCAAAACCAGAACAGCGAAATCCTTCGGACCTCTCCAGAAGAGACGAAGTCATTTTTACTCGATTGCGCATCGGACACACTGCCCTGACCCACAAATACCTCCTACAGGGAGACGAGAAGCCGTTCTGTGTCGGATGCGACACATATTTTACCACTAGACACATCTTAACCGAATGTCTAGACTTTGGAGAGATCCAAAGGAAATATTATAAATGCAAGAAAATGCAAGACATTTTTTCCGTCCTTGTTCCCAGCAGAATTTTGAATTTTATGAAGGCCATTGGCCTTTATGGCAAATTGTAAAGTAAAATTGTACTATTTAAATTTTTTTATGTTAAGTAGAAAAATGTTTTAGATTGAAAATAGGTGTATATTTACACTGATTTTTTTTAACAGTTTAAGATTTAACTACTGACCCGAGCCAGCCGTACAGCGAACTGTTGTGAACAAGACCAACTTGTGTTTCGCGCGCTCATATAACCTTATGCAGTTGAGAGCGCCGTAAAACCCTATACTACTACTACTACTAGAACAGAACCGATCCGGACCGAACAGAACCGAACAGAACCGAACCGATCTTGCCAATGAGCACCGCTTATTCTAAAACACCTTGTCTTCATAGCTTCTACTTCTAAAAAACCAATGACACACACAGTGCTCATCAAAAGTGTGTCACAGTTTATTGTACGTTGAGCAAAATTCCACCGAACCCAATCAACTAGAATCTATTTTTCTTTGAAAACACCTTCTCTCTACCTTCTAATGCTCTAGATTAGTTTTGGGGTTTGTTGGTAGAACATTTTGATTTTTGCCCGGGTGGCGGCTGAAGCCTACTCTTATTGATTTTAGACCACCAAGGGATTTTTAACGTGCGCAACTTGCCCTTGTCCGAGAAGGCTAGGTGTAGATCTTTCCTACCTGAAGATCAAGAGTGTGGCTGAAAGACAGTTGTATGGAGCCAAGGAATTAGCAGTTGAAAGGCTGCAGAAAGGGTCAGGAGCCCAGAGGAGGGGGGAAAAGGTGTGGGGGTGGGGGCAGAAAGTGAAGACGAAAGCAGACGACAGAACATTGCTTGAGAGCAGGAAAGGAAGTGGATCTTTGAATGAGTGGCGAACACTTTAACCTCTAGACCACGAGATCCCCCAAGAGTTTAAGTTAGTTTTGCGGCACTTGAAACACAATGAAGTAATAGAAGAGCCGAAGATTAAAATAATATTTTATTCTTCGACATTTTATATGACGATAAGTTACTAGAGAGTAACAAAGAAAAGGTGGCGTCGGTAGCTGGATTAGGCTATCGGACTCGTAATTGTGAGATTTCGGGTTCGGGGGTTGAGCCTCAGCTCGGTCCGACGTTGTGTCCTTGGGAAAAGCACTTTGCACGAATTTCCCAACACCTACACACTCCAAATCCACAAATTTCCCACTTGGCTCGGTTCTTTCTGAGACGGACGTTAAACTAGGAGGCCCCTGCCTCTTAAATAACCTAATAGTGTCGATAGGGGCGTTAAACCCATATAATAAATTTCACCATTTTCACAAAGAAAAGGAGGAGGAGAGATAAGGACAGCTGGTGTCTTCTACTCCTACTTCTACCACTAACGACAGAGCGCAGTGCTAAATAAAATGTGGCATATAATTATTCTGTACTCCAAGTGAAACTTCAAAACTTCAAAACTTCAAACTCATTGAACTAATGAAGAGCGAGTGATTGGCCGGTGTTCTATTGTGGTTAGCTCCCAATTGTGGCATATAATTATTCTGTACTCCTAGCGAAACTTCAAAACTTCAAACTCATTGAACTAATGAAGAGCGAGTGATTGGCGGGTGTTCTGTTGTGGTTAGCTCCCACTTTCCTGTCAAACATCTGTTGTCTTGATCTCTTTTCCTTCATTTCTTTCTTTCTTTTTTTTTGGTTATGTTTGTTACTCCTTTGTATTACCTCTAAATTTCGGCACTTGTATAACCCAATCGTGTTGCAAGTGCTGTAAAAAGCTAACAAGGCAAACGAACTGGATGAGCTAGTCAAATAAAACTCTTTTTTCCTTTCATTAATTATTAACAACACCGCGCATGCGCAGTAAAACAGCGCGCATGCGTACACAGAGTCTGCCACCGTGTTGGAACTTCCTGCTGTTTTCTCCGACGTCCGCGCGTTGTTGTGAAAGATCAGTGGCGTTGGAATTTTTTTGAGCGGACTCAAAGTCCGCCAACCGGAGAAGTTTTTGTATTAGGTGTGTTTTATGAATAAAGTGATTTTGAAAAAAATTGTAATTGTCAAAGTTGTACAATAATTGCTTCTTTACAACCCCAATATCATTTAATCTAAACGGTAACAGAAAGACACATTTTTCATGATTTGGGATAATTTTACAAAAATTTTGCCATTTCACAAAATAAGGCAATATTGAAAAGTAAACTTATTCATTAGTTCCCACACGGATGAACTAATTAGAGTTTATAGTAATATCAAAAGATGTGTCTGGTTATGTCCCTTAGAATATTCTTTTCCTTTTTGCCCCTGTTTTCTTTTTCTTTCCCCTGCTGGAATTCTGGGGTTTCCCGATCAGAGTTTCAATGTCAGATAGAACTTCGTAATTCGAAGGTAGCGTCTTATTTGACCTAATGGTGTTGCAAGTGTCGTAAAACGTTTTGCTAAAACTAAAAACACGCAGTAAATATGCAGGTGTTACCTCTAACTGCCCATCAAAGTGTGCCAGCCTCCATCAAACTCCATCAGCCTCCATCAAACTCCATCAGCCCCCCCCCCACCCCGGGGCAGTGCCACTGAATGTAGTGTTGTTAGGCCATTCCCAAAGGGGGGACATTTCTCGATCATGCGCAATAGAAATGTAAATGGGCTGATTCATCATGTCGCACTCATAACTGTGCCTGATCTACAACAGGGAACTGCTGCTTTTTCTTTCCTAATCCTTACTGTTGTCATTTTCCTCTACTTCTTTTGTATGGTTGTCACACGCTTGTGACCTGCTATTTCCGGGGTGCCTTGATAGTCGAAGCGGACTTTGTGCTGTTGAAGCTGGAGAGCTGAGCATAATAAGTCTCCGCCTCGCTCTGGGGGCTTTCCGCACTTCTTCGGTGGAGAGCCTCCAGGCCGAGCCAACATACCACCACTCTCACTCAGACGCACTCAACTCTCACTACAATACGCAGTTAAACAGAGCTCAACACCGGAAAATCCAGCGCACAACAGCATTTTTAAAACAAACCCAGAAACCATAAACAAATTCCAAAACAACGAAAAACTCATCAAACCCTGCGGCCTCAGAATCCTTGAGGACCTCAAAAACTTACACTTTTCCAAACAAGACATCCAACAATTTCTTTTCCCGACCTCCCTCCGTGGCACCTCACCAAGGCAAAAGTAGACTTACAGCTAAAAACTAATAGATAAATACCCCGGTGCGGAGCTCATCTTCACGGATGGCTCCAAAAAAGACAATGAAGTTGGCGCCGCAGCCCTATCTCTCAACAATACACACCAGAGGAGACTCCATCCCGAAGCCTCCATTTTCTCTGCGGAGGTCACTGCCATTGACATGGCACTGGACTTCGTAGAAAATTCTCCAAACAAATCTTTCCTAATCCTTTCTGACTCTCTATCTTGCATCATCTCAGTCACAAACTACACACTCTTACACCCAAAAATAGTTAGGCTACAACAGAAAATTTACACACTATCAGAGACAGGAAAAAACATCATGTTCGCATGTATACCTAGCCATGTGGGCATCCGAGGAAACGAGCAGGTAGACGACCTGGCGAAGAAAGCTTCATCACTTCTGTTGGGATCAACGACAAACACTCTCCCACAGACTGACTTTAGAAATAAAGTCAAAAAGTGCACCTCCAGTCTGTGGGAGAGCCACTTGGAAAAACAGAAAAAAAACAACTATATGTTATAAAACCAAAACTAGAACAGCGAAATCCTTCGGACCTCTCCAGAAGAGACGAAGTCATTTTTACTCGATTGCGCATCGGACACACGGCCCTGACCCACAAATACCTCCTACAGGGAGATGAGAAGCCGTTCTGTGTCGGATGCGACACATATTTTACCACTAGACACATCTTAACCGAATGTCTAGACTTTGGAGAGATCCAAAGGAAATATTATAAATGCAAGAAAATACAACACATTTTTTCCGTCCTTGTTTCCAGCAGAATTTTGAATTTTATGAAGGCCATTGGCTTTTATGGAAAATTGTAAAGTAAAAGTGTACTATTAAAATTTTTTTATGTTAAGTAGAAAAATGTTTTAGATTGAAAATAGGTGTATATTTACACTGATTTTTCCTACCTGAAGATCAAGAGTGTGGCTGAAAGACAGCTGTATGGATCCAAGGAATTAGCAGTTGAAAGACTGCAGAAAGGGTCAGGAGCCCAAAGGAGGGGGGAAAAGGTGATGGGGTGGGGGCAGAAAGTGAAGACGAAAGCAGACGACAGAACATTGCTTGAGAGCAGGAAAGGAAGTGGACCTTTGAATGAGTGGCGAACACCTTAACCTCTAGACCACGAAATCCCCCAAGAGTTTAAGTTACAGTTTTGCGGCACTTGAAACACAATGAAGTCATAGAAGAGCCGAAGATTAAAATAATATTTTATTCTTCGACATTTTATATGACGATAAGTTACTAGAGAGTAACAAAGAAAAGGTGGCGTCGGTAGCTGGATTAGGCTACCGGACTCGTAATTGTGAGATTTCGGGTTCGGGGGTTTGAGCCTCAGCTCGGTCCGACGTTGTGTCCTTGGGAAAAGCACTTTGCACGAATTTCCCAACACCTACGCAATCCAAATCCACAAATTTCCCACTTGGCTCGGTTCTCTCTGAGACGTACGTTAAACTAGGAGGCCCCCTGCCTCTTAAATAACCTAATAGTGTCGATAGGGGCGTTAAACCCATATAATAAATTTCACCATTTCCACAAAGAAAAGGAGGAGGAGAGATACAGATAGCTGGTGTCTTCTACTCCTACTTCTACCACTAACGACAGAGCGCAGTGATCAATAAAATGTGGCATATAATTATTCTGTATTCCTAGCGAAACTTCTAAACTTCAAACTCATTGAACTATTGAAGAGTGAGTGATTGGCGGGTGTTCTATTGTGGCTAGCTCCCAATTGTGGTATATAATTATTCTGTACTCCTAGCAAAACTTCAAAACTTCAAACTCATTGAACTAATGAAGAGCGAGTAATTGGCGGGTGTTCTTTTGTGGTTAGCTCCCACTTTCCTGTCAAACATCTGTTGTCTTGAACTCTCTTCCTTCCTTTCTTTCTTTTTTATTTTTAGTGTTTGTTACTCCTTTGTATTACCTCTAAATTTCGGCACTTGTATAATCCGATCGTGTTGCAAGTGCTGTAAAAAGCTAACAAGGCAAACGAACTGGATGAGCTCGTCAAATAAAACTATTTTTTCCTTTCATTAATTATTAACAACACCGCGCATGCGCAGTAAAACAGCGCGCATGCGTACACAGAGTCTGCCACTGTGTTGGAACTTCCTGCTGTTTTCTCCGACGTCCGCGCGTTGTTGTGAAAGATTAGTGGCGTTGGAAATGTTTTTGAGCGGACTCAAAGTCCGCCTACCGGAGAAGTTTTTGTATTAGGTGTGTTTTATGAATAAAGTGATTCTGAAAAAAAATTGTAATTGTCAAAGTTGTTTAATAATTGCTTCTTTACAACCCCAATATCATTTAATCTGAACGGTAACAGAAAGACACATTTTTCATAATTTGGGCTAATTTTACTAGAATTTTGCCATTTTAACAAAATAAGGCATTATTGTAAAAGTAAACTTATTCATTAGTTCCCACACGGATGAACTAATTAGAGTTTATAGTAATATCAAAAGATGTGTCTGGTTATGTCCCTTAGAATATTCTTTTCCTTTTTGCCCCTGTTTTCTTTTTCTTTCCCCTGCTGGAATTCTGGGGTTTCCCGATCAGAGTTTCAATGTCAGATAAAACTTCGTAATTCGAAGGTAGCGTCTTATTTGACCTAATTGTGTTGCAAGTGTCGTAAAACGTTATGCTAAAACTAAAAACACGCAGTAAATATGCAGGTGTTACCTCTAATTGCCCATCAAAGTGTGCCAGCCTCCATCAAACTCCATCAGCCCCCCCACCCCCCTCACCCCGGGGCAGTGCCACTGAATGTAGTGTTGTTAGGCCATTCCCAAAGGGGGGACATTTTTCGATCATGCGCAGTAGAAATGTAAATGGGCTGATTCATCATGTCGCACTCATAACTGTGCCTGATCTACAACAGGGAACTGCTGCTTTTTCTTTCCTAATCCTTACTGTTGTCATTTTCCTCTACTTCTTTTGTATGGTTGTCACACTCTTGTGACCTGCTATTTCCGGGGTGCCTTGATAGTCGAAGCGGACTTTGTGCTGTTGAAGCTGGAGAGTTGAGCAGAATAAGTCTCCGCCTCGCTCTGGAGGCTTTCTGCACTTCTCCGGTGGAGAGCCTCCAGGCCGAGCCAACATACCACCACTCTCACTCAGACGCACTCAACTTTCACTACAATACGCAGTTGAACAGAGCTCAACACCGGACAATTCAGCGCACAACAGCATTTTTAAAACAAACCCAGAAACCATAAACAAATTCCAAAACAACGAAAACTCATCAAACCCTTCGGCCTCAGAATCCTTGAGGACCTCAAAAACTTACACTTTTTCAAACAAGACATCCAACAATTTCTTTTCCCCCAACCTCCCTCCGTGGCACCTCACCAAGGCAAAAGTAGACTTACAGCTGACCACACACAACAAAGAAAGCACAAACACCAAAACTTTTAAAGCAGAATACAAAAAACTAATAGATAAATACCCCGGTGCGGAGCTCATCTTCACGGATGGCTCCAAAAAAGACAATGAAGTTGGCGCCGCAGCCCTATCTCCCAACAATACACACCAGAAGAGACTCCATCCCGAAGCCTCCATTTTCTCTGCGGAGGCCACTGCCATTGACATGGCACTGGACTCCGTAGAAAATTCTCCAAACAAATCTTTCCTAATCCTTTCTGACTCTCTATCTTGCATCATCTCAGTCACAAACTACACACTCTTACACCCAAAAATAGTTAGGCTACAACAGAAAATTTACACACTATCAGAGACAGGAAAAACATCATGTTCGCATGGATACCTAGCCATGTGGGCATCCGAGGAAACGAGCAGGTAGACGACCTGGCGAAGAAAGCTTCATCACTTCTGTTGTGATCAACGACAAACACTCTCCCACAGACTGACTTTAGAAATAAAGTCAAAAAGTGCACCTCCAGTCTGTGGGAGAGCCACTTGGAAAAACAGAAAAAAACAACTATATGTTATAAAACCAAAACTAGAACAGCGAAATCCTTCGGACCTCTCCAGAAGAGACGAAGTCATTTTTACTCGATTGCGCATCGGACACACGGCCCTGACCCACAAATACCTCCTACAGGGAGATGAGAAGCCGTTCTGTGTCGGACGCGACACATATTTTACCACTAGACACATCTAAACCGAATGTCTAGACTTTGGAGAGATCCAAAGGAAATATTATAAATGCAAGAAAATGCAAGACATTTTTTCCGTCCTTGTTCTCAGCAGAATTTTGAATTTTATGAAGGCCATTAGCCTTTATGGCAAATTGTAAAGTAAAATGGTACTATTTAAATTTTTTTATTTCAAGTAGAAAAATGTTTTAGATTGAAAATGTGTGTATATTTACACTGATTTTTTAAACATTTTAAGATTTAACTACTGACTCGAGCCAGCCGTACAGCGAACTGTTGTGAACAAGACCAACTTGTGTTTCGCGCGCTCATATAACCTTATGCAGTTGCGAGCGCCGTAAAACCCTATACTACTACTACTACTAGAACAGAACCGATCCGGACCGAACAGAACCGAACAGAACCGAACCGATCTTGCCAATGAGCACCGCTTATTCTAAAACACCTTGTCTTCATAGCTTCTACTTCTAAAAAACCAATGACACACACAGTGCTCATCAAAAGTGTGTCACAGTTTATTGTACGTTGAGCAAAATTCCACCGAACCCAATCAACTAGAATCTATTTTTCTTTTAAAACACCTTCTCTCTACCTTCTAATACTCTAGTTTAGTTTTGGGGTTTGTTTGTTTGTTTGTTGGTAGAAAATTTTGATTTTTGCCCGGGTGGCGGCTGAAGCCTACTCTTATCGATTTTAGACCACCAAGGGATTTTTAACGTGCGCAACTTGCCCTTGTCCGAGAAGGCTAGGTGTACATCTTTCCTACCTGAAGATCAAGGGTGTGGCTGAAAGACAGCTGTATGGAGCCAAGGAATTAGCAGTTGAAAGGCTGCAGAAAGGGTCAGGAGCCCAGAGGAGGGGGGGGGGAAAGGTGTGGGGGTGGGGGCAGAAAGTGAAGACGAAAGCAGACGACAGAACATTGCTTGACAGCAGGAAAGGAAGTGGATCTTTGAATGAGTGGCGAACACCTTAACCTCTAGACCACGAGATACCCCAAGAGTTTAAGTTACAGTTTTGCGGCACTTGAAACACAATGAAGTCATAGAAGAGCCGAAGATTAAAATAATATTTTATTCTTCGACATTTTATATGACGATAAGTTACTAGAGAGTAACAAAGAAAAGGTGTCGTCGGTAGCTGGATTAGGCTACCAGACTCGTAATTGTGAAATTTCGGGTTCGGGGGTTTGAGCCTCAGCTCGGTCCGACGTTGTGTCCTTGGGAAAAGCACTTTACACGAATTTCCCAACACCTACGCAATCCAAATCCACAAATTTCCCACTTGGCTCGGTTCTTTCTGAGACGGACGTTAAACTAGGAGGCCCCTGCCTCTTAAATAACCTAATAGTGTCGATAGGGGCGTTAAACCCATATAATAAATTTCACCATTTTCACAAAGAAAAGGAGGAGGAGAGATAAGGATAGCTGGTGTCTTCTACTCCTACTTCTACCACTAACGACATAGCGCAGTGCTAAATAAAATGTGGCATATAATTATTCTGTACTCCAAGTGAAACTTCAAAACTTCAAACTCATTGAACTAATGAAGAGCGAGTGATTGGCGGGTGTTCTGTTGTGGTTAGCTCCCAATTTCCTGTCAAACATCTGTTGTCTTGATCTCTCTTCCTTTCTTTCTTTCTTTCTTTCTTTCTTTCTTTCTTTCTTTCTTTCTTTCTTTCTTTTTTATTTTTAGTGTTTGTTACTCCTTTGTATTACCTCTAAATTTCGGCACTTGTATAACCCAATCGTGTTGTACGTGCTCTAAAAAGCTAGCAAGGCAAACGAACTGGATGAACTAGTCAAATAAAACTCTTTTTTTTTTTCATTAATTATTAACAACACCGCGCATGCGCAGTAAAACAGCGCGCATGCGTACACAGAGTCTGCCACTGTGTTGGAACTTCCTGCTGTTTTCTCCGACGTCCGCGCGTTGTTGTGAAAGATCAGTGGCGTTGGAATTTTTTTGAGCGGACTCAAAGTCCGCCAACTGGAGAAGTTTTTGTATTAGGTGTGTTTTATGAATAAAGTGATTCTAAAATAAATAAATTTGTAATTGTCAAAGTTGTTTAATAATTGCTTCTTTACAACCCCGATATCATTTAATCCGAACGGTAACAGAAAGACACATTTTTCATAATTTGGGCTAATTTTACTAGAATTTTGCCATTTTAACAAAATAAGGCATTATTGAAATAGTAAACTTATTCATTAGTTCCCACTCGGATGAACTAATTAGAGTTTATAGTAATATCAAAAGATGTGTCTGGTTATGTCCCTTAGAATTTTCTTTTCCTTTTTTCCCCTGTTTCCTTTTTCTTTCCCCTGCTGGAATTCTGGGGTTTCCCGATCAGAGTTTCTTTACAATAATAGCAAGGAGGTGCTCGGTTTTTCTTAGCTTTTGGTATTAATAAGAGTAAGAGTTTTGAAGCACTTGCAGCACAAGTAGGTCGTAGGAGTAACTCGTTTTTCTTATCCGAGAGAAGATAATTTAGATAGCTACGTGCTGTTTTCAAAATTACTTTAATTTATTCGTACTGAGCCTGTCGGGTGGTTGGAGGGTGTCACCAGCAGGTCCTGTTTCTTTTCTCCCCCCCTCTTTGTTTCAGTGTGTCTTACTTTTTCCTAGCAATAAAAGACCAATTACATTCTCTCGTGTGTGCTCCTTCTTTCCTATTAAACAACCATAGTCCTTATTACCCCTCCTCCTTTTTTACTTTGTATGTTACTCTCTAGTAATACCTCTTATCTCCGGCACTCTGCTGCCTCAAAATTATAAAGCTCTATCCGCTCAGTACCTAGTTTTGAGAAATTTTAATTTTTAGAAAAAAATTGAGTTTCACAACATGTCAAGCTTTTTCAAATGCCATTCTTTGAAAATCTTGATATTGGCTCCGATTAATCTTACGATTTTGCTAGAGCTGATAGAACATTTAATTTTGGTTTCTGATACCGTGGTGTTAGTAACTCAAAACTGCCAAAAATGTCAGATAGAACTTCGTAATTCGAAGGTAGCGTCTTATTTGACCTAATTGTGTTGCAAGTGTCGTAAAACCTTTTGCTAAAACTAAAAACACACGGCTCACCAAAGTGTGACAACCTCCATCAAACTCCATCAAACTCCATGGGCGGCACTCCATCAAATCAAGCTCACACTTGTCTGGCGTCTTCAGAGTACAATATAAATAGCGACGGAAATATTTTTTTCTCTAAATTTGTCTTCTTTCACACCCTTTCCTGCTCTCTGACAATACTTTGTCGTCTGCTTTCGTCTCCAATTTCTGCCCCAACCCCATCACTACCCTCCATGGGTCGGGAGGATATAAATAGACTCACCGCTCCGCCAGCAGGAGGTGCAACCCCTTCACTGGTGATTTGTCACCCATGGACACTCAGGTGCACATGGGCGACATTTGCTTAGGTGTATCGTCTGTCTTCTATCATCTTTCTTCCTTCTTCTTTCGTCCTTCCCCGAGCTGATCGTGGAATAAAATAAAAATAGTTGGCTGTGCCATCAACAGGGGTTGTAACCCCCCCCCCCCCCGCGCGCGCTGGTGGGATGCCACCCTTACATCACTAGCTCTCTGACGTAGGGGTGGCATCTTTTGTCCGCTCTTGCTATGTCTTCTGTCCATCTATCTTTCTTCCCAATCTGCCGACCGAAAATCCGGTCAAACAAAAAATCGACCCCAAATCTCCCCAACGCAAGGCACCCTTTTGACCGTGGGGTGCGACCCGTACGACCGGAGAAGGGGACCCTGGTGGCTGAGGTATGGCTTCCCTCACCAACACTCCACTTTAGCCCTGGATTCGGTCTAGACGGGCGGGTGCAGCGGCCTACTGCACTCAACCGGTTATGATCGGTTCATTGAACCGGTTATTTGGCTAATCTTGGTTGGAAGGTGAGATTTCTTGCCGACCGATAGGGAGTATACCTCCAGGGTAGCCCTGACACCAGCTATGGACTTCCGAGCGGTGTCCCCTTGTTGGACTCTGTGGCGGGTGGGGAGCACTGGAAATGAATAAAAACGTAAAATACATGGATCCAAAAACAAAAATTTCTCCCACCCCAATTCCCAACAAGTCCCAGACAGGAGAAGTAGGTGCAACTCCTGGCCTGGGCAAGAGAAAGAAGGGCCTTTCGGGCGAAGATGCTATGGTCAGCATCTGGGACTTACCGAAAATAACGTCATTGGGGTGGTCACCATTTCTGGTGATCTCCCCAAAAGAGATGAAAAACAGGACTTAAATCTTACAACACTAAGCGTTTTCAAAATACACAGATAACTTAAAGCTTTCGGTATACACAAACCAAAATACATTAAAAAACTAGGATCCACAGACCTCCTGATACAGGTCAGTTCCAGTGTAGAATGAGTCAAACTGTTGGCCTGCACCTCGTTCGGTGGCATCCCTGTATGTGTTCAACCTCACAGAAGTCTGAACACATTCAAGGGTGTCATCAAAAGCCGAGAGCTCTGTGGCTGTACGGAAGAAGAGATGGTCCTGGAGGTCGATGGAATTGTCCATGTTCGTCGTATCAGAGTGCTGCGAGATGGCAAGGAAATCTGTACCTACACGTTGATCCTTACATTCAACACGCCCACACCACCTACAAAATTAGACATCGCTTATTTAGAATTAGAAGTACGACCGTATATTCCAAAATCAAAGCGCTGTTTCAACTGTCAGCGCTTCGAACACACACAGCTGTGCTGTCGTCGTGGTGCAGCATGTCCTCACTGCGGCAAGGAAGGACACTCTGGGGAGACCTGCTCTGCAGATCTATGGTATCCAAATTGTCGTCAGGGCGGTCACCCTGCATCTTCGACTGAGTGTCCGAAGTGATGTCAGGAGAAGGCCATCTTAAAACATAGGGCCCAGTACGGCGGAACGTTCGCTTAAGCAAGAGCAACGTTATATACAATAGGATGGACCCCGAGGAATACAAAAACTTATTCCGAGGTCCTGAAGACGGTCCCAGGGTCAGTGAACCCAACCCGAAAGGTCCTTCACACCAATAGACCAAAGCAGAATACCTACAACAAACGATACTCCAGTATGGAAACGGAGGAGGACATGGAGTCCTCTTCCTCCCCTCCTACCTCTTCCACTCCCCATCCACCATCCCCCCACACCCCTTCTTCATCTCCACCTTCACAGCCATCCTCTTCATCCTCACCCCCATCATCATCTTCACCTTTATCATCATCATGTTCACCATCATCCTCATCCTCATCCTCACCCCCAACATCGTCACCTGCCCCCCGTGGGTCGGGGGGATATAAATAGACCCACTGCTCCGCCAGCAGAGGAGGTGCGACCCCTTCACTGTTGATTTGTCACCCATGGACATCTACGCATCAGTTGCAAATGGGTGACATTGGCTTAGGTGTATCGTCTGTCTTCTGTCGTCTTTCTTCCTCCTTCTTTCGTCCTTCCCCGAGCTGACTGGGGAATTGAATAAAAATAGTTGGCTGTCTGATCAACAGGGGGTGTAACCTCCCCCCCCCCACAGTGGGATGCCACTCGTATGTCACTAGCTCTCTGACGTGGGGGTAGCATCTTCTGTTCGCTCTTGCTATGTCTTCTGTCCATCTATCTTTCTTTCTGATCTGTCTACGGTCAAGCTAATAATCGACCCGAATTCCCCGCAACGCGAGGCACCCTGTTGACCCTGGGGTGCGACCCGTACCACCGGAGAAGGGGACCCTGGTGGCTGAGGTGTGGCTTCCCTCACCAACACGCCACTTTGGCCTTGGATTCGGTCTAGACGGGCGGGTGTAGTGGCCTACTGCTCTCAATCGGTTGCGGCCGGTTCTTAGAACCGTTTTTTTTGCCAATCTTGTTTGGAAGGCGAGATTTCTTGCCGTCTGATTGGGTGTATACCTCCAGGGTAGCCCTGGCACTCGCTATGGACTTCCGAACGATGTCCCCTTGTTGGACTAGGTGGCGGGTGGGGAGCCCTGTAGATGAATATAAACGAGAAACTAATGGATCAAAATTTTTTTCGCTCCCTACCCCTATTCCCAGCAAGTCCTTGTCAGAAGGAACGGGTACAAATCCTGACCACGGCAAAAGATAAAGACCACGAGAGGACGATACAGTAAGCATTTGGCAAAGCTTTTAGAGTCTGTGGCACCCCCAGACCAAAGAAAGTCGCCCCCCCCCAGGGGTCTGGCGACCTCTTGGTGGAAATTGCCAACGTGGCCGATTCCGTACAGTTACGGAAATGTACGTCGTTTAGCGGCATCCCTGTAGGTGTTGAGCCTCACAGGAGTCTCAATACTTCCAGCCCTGTTTTAAAACGCGAGGCTGTACGGAGGAAGAAATGGTGCAAGAGCTGGAAGGTGTCACCCACGCTCATCGTGTCATAGTGCGGCGAGATGGGAAAGAGATCCGCTCCAACACTTGGATATTATCTTTTGACTGTCCAAGATCTCCAACCCAACCAAACTGACAATAGAATAATTGGAACTAGAACTAAGACCCTATATTCCAAACCCGATGCGTTGTTTTAACTGTCAGCACTTCGGACACACTAGATTAAAATGCCTGCAAAATACTGTATGCCGCGCTGTGGTTAGGAGGGTCATTCCTAGGAATCCTGCACGTCAGTTCCTCGGAGCCCAAGTCGCCAGCAGGGAGGGCACCCAGCATATTCAAATGACTGTCCCAAGTATTCACAAGAAAAGGCCATACTGACCCAAGCTAAGGCAGCTGTCTTCCCGATGTGATTAGAGTCAACACAGAAGACGTACGCAGACGCTGCCAAGGCAGGCCCAAAACAGCTGACATTGAACCCCCCCTACTCCCCCAAAAACACACCAAAAAACACGAAAAAAACCCACACTAAAAGACCAAACAAAAAACAAACAAACCCCGAAATGTCAAAACACCAAGTATGCCCAACAACAGACATCCAACCCCCCCCCCCCAAAAAAAAAAAAAAAAAAAAAAAAAAAAAAAAAAAAAAAAAAACCCAACAAAGACGCCACGACAACCAGGAGGAGGACACCCTCCAGAATATCTCTCATCTTCATCTCCACCCCCACTACCCTCACAATCATCCTCATCCTCACCTACATCATCCTCACCACAATCCTCATCCTCACCACTTTCATCTTCATCCCCACCACCAGCTACATCTTCATCTTCACCACCCTCATCACCTCCATCCAATCGCCCTTCATCCAACAAAGGACCTCCACCCGCCTCTCCCGCACCCGCTCCCCCTCCTTTGCCTGCATCCGGGACTCAGTCCTCCCCCCCCCCTCCAACCCCCCCTTAAAAAAACTGTGGTCCACCGTGACCGCAGCCTAACAAAACAGAGACAACGGTCACCTACAACTCAAAAGAAATGTATTGAACACGTGCCCTCAAAATAAACAAAAATGGCTGTTCTTCAGTGGAACATTCGCGGTTTGCGTGCAAACCAGGCAGACTCTCCCATCTTTTGACCTCACACACCCCAAATATTATCTGTCTACAAGAAACTAAATTGCCAACGTCCACATTCATATAAAAAAACTATCAAACTTACAACCAAATATACACTGATAACCAAATAGCCTCTGGGGGCAACTCCATTTTAATAAATAACCAAACACTGCACAGACAAATACACATAAACACAACACTTCAGGCAGTCGCAGTCAGGGTCACCCTACACTATCCTATAATTATCTGTTCAATATACATCTTTCCAAATTATCCTCTATCTATAAGAGAACTAATAAACCTCAGAGAACAGCTCCCACAACCCTTGATCATGTTAGGAGATTTTAATGCCCATAGCCCTCTTTGAGGAAATGAACCAACTGACACTAAAGGTAAAATCATAGAAGATTTCCTTACAAAAACCAATAATAGTATTTTAAACGATACTTTCCCAGCATTTCAAAATTCAAATAACTTAAACTTTTCTTTCATAGATTTAACCCTATGTGATTCAGATCTAATTCCAGACTTTCAGTGATCGGTCCTGGACGACCCACACGGATCGGACCACTTTCCCATCAATCTAATTCCAGACATTTCACACCGAACTCCTATCCCACACTGTTTCAATCTTAAAAGAGCGGATTGGGATAAGTTTCTCTTGGAATGTCTCCAGAGACTTGACCCATCTCAAAAACAAACTTTTGATCAATTTTATGAAACCCTTCTAGAAATCGTTCAAAGACTCACACCAAAATTATCCACCAAACCCTGAAAAAATAAATGTTGGTTCACTGAAGACTGCCAAAAAGGTGTTGGGGCCCAAAAAATCAGCTCTCAGGAAGTTCGTCAACTCTAAAACAAACGGAGACCTCACAAATTTCAAAATTGCACCAGCCCAAGCATGCAGAACAATCAGAACGGCCACCCCCCCCCCCTCCCCAATCTTTTAGAAATTATGTCTCTAAAATAAACGACACACAAATGCACAAAGTTTGATAAGAAACTAAAAGGTACCAACAGAGACATAGTCAAACACATCTTAAAACCAAATAACTCTTCGCAGAGACAGAAAAAGCCAGTAGCTGACTGTATAGCATCAACCCTTTCCGGAAATTCTTCTACCCAAAATTACAACCCGGAATTTAAAAAAGTGAAAATGTCTTCTGAAAAGACAACACTGTTGACTTTACCTCTTCAAATGAAGAAAACTATAATTGCAGATTTTCTCTTGATGAACTAAATTTTAACATTGCAGAGCTATCAAACACAGCTCCAGGCCCAGATCAAATACACAACGAAATCATCAAACATCTCACAGACAAAGCACTCCTATACTCCTTGACATTTGCAACGAACTCTGGCATTCTCAACAATTTCCGAACACTTGGTGTCTTGTTACTGTTATACCAATCCCAAAACCAGGAAAAGATAATTCTAACCCATCAAACTACCGCGCCATAGTACTTACAAACTGTTTCTGTAAACTTATGGAAGAACGTATTAACAAACGTCTGATGTGGTTTCTTGAAACATCAAAATCTTTATCCAATTTTCAATGCGGTTTTCGCAACAATTGCTCTACTATTGACCATCTTGTCCGACTTGAAACTTTCATTCGGGAAG
>NW_004798011.1:298052-302199 GCF_000002075.1 Aplysia californica | reverse complement strand
TCTTAAAAGAGCGGATTGGGATAAGTTTCTCTTGGAATGTCTCCAGAGACTTGACCCATCTCAAAAACAAACTTTTGATAAAAAAATAAATGTTGGTTCACTGAAGACTGCCAAAAAGGTGTTGCGGCCCAAAAAATCAGCTCTCAGGAAGTTCGTCAACTCTAAAACAAACGGAGACCTCACAAATTTCAAAATTGCACCAGCCCAAGCATGCAGAACAATCAGAACGGCCAACCCCCCCCCCCCCCCCAATCTTTTAGAAATTATGTCTTTAAAATAAACGACACACCAATGCACAAAGTTTGATAAGAAATTAAAAGGTACCAAAAGAGACATCGTCAAACACATCTTAAAACCAAATAACTCCTTCGCAGAGACAGAAAAAGCCAGTAGCTGACTGTATAGCATCAACCCTTTCCGGAAATTCTTTTACCCAAAATTAAAACCCGGAATTCAAAAAAGTGAAAATGTCTTCTGAAAAGACAACACTGTTGACTTTACCTCTTCAAATGAAGAAAACTATAATTGCAGATTTTCTCTTGATGAACTAAATTTTAACATTGCAGAGCTATCAAACACAGCTCCAGGCCCAGATCAAATACACAACGAAATCATCAAACATCTCACAGACAAAGCACTCCTATACTCCTTGACATTTGCAACGAACTCTGGCATTCTCAACAATTTCCGAACAGTTGATGTCTTGTTACTGTTATACCTATCCCAAAACCAGGAAAAGATCATTCTAACCCATCAAACTACCGTGCCATAGTACTTACAAACTGTTTCTGTAAACTTATGGAAGAACGTATTAACAAACGTCTGATGTGATTTCTTGAGACATCAAAATCTTTATCCAATTTTCAATGCGGTTTTCGCAACAATTGCTCTACTATTGACCATCTTGTCCGACTTGAAACTTTCATTCGGGAAGCTTTGATTCGGAAAGAGCACCTTTTGTCTATTTTTTTTTCGACTTAGAAAAAGCCTTTGACACCACATGGAAACATTGTATTTTGAAAGACTTGCATGGCTTGGGCTTACGCGAAACCTTCCCGAATTTATACGAAACGTTTTGAAAGATCGATCAATCAAGTCTACATTCCTAATCCTGTCAGACTCTCTCTCTCTCTCTCTCTCTCTCTCTCTCTCTCTCTCTCTCTCTCTCTCTCTCTCTCTCTCTCTCTCTCTCTCTCTCTCTGTTCTGAAATCTTTAGAGCGCTCTGATACCTCCGACAACAGAATTTTAAAACTTTTAATTAAACTGCATTTTTTACACCAATCTGGAAAAACTGTTACAATAGCTTGGCTTCCAAGCCATGTAGGCATTGATGGCAACGAAGCCATTGGCCATTTTGCCAAAGAATCTCTAAAACTACCTGAAAACAAAAATAATAAAATCCCTTTCTCTGACAGTAAAAAGAACACATCACGTCTTCCTGGTCCCAAATTTGGAACCAACAAATACACAACAAACTCCGTTACATTTAACCGAAACTTACACCCAGGAAACACTTGTCTCTCCTACGAAGAGAGAATGTTTTACACAAGACTAAGAAAAGGACACACGCACGTCACACACAAACATTTACTCGAAGGAGAGGAAGCTCCTTTTTGCGAGGCGTGCGGCACTTATTTTACAGTTCGGCACATCCTGATGGAATGTGTCGACTTCAACGATATACGTACAGAATACTCTAGATGTAAAAATGTCAAAACCCTTTTTGACATCGTTAATCCGAGAAAATTTTAAAGTTTTTATTAAAGAAATAGGATTGTTTAATAGGGTATAAAATGTATAGTTATCGTTGTCGGTGTATGTACATACACTGAAATTAACATTGTAAATATAAAAGTAATAAGAGTCTTTAGCATATTATTTACAACATTTTCAAAAACGTCTGTCCGTCCTTTTAACGTGATGATGATATTATGGCCATGTGCAGTTGCGAGCGCCGATAAACTCTTACTAAAACATGACATGATGATAGATTTGTTGCAGTAAAACCTGTTGGCACTAACATGACCAAAATTGACTTGATAGTGCTGTAAAACACCTACTCAATCAATCAAATTAAAACTCTGTGTGATGAATTTTTGATATATCGAACAGTTTTTTGTTAGTGGTGTTTGGAGTGTAGATTTTCACGGATTTTTTGCAAACGTGAATATTACCTCAGGAAAATATCTATTAAAAAATTTCTTAGTACGTTTAGGAAAAATTCATCTCACACATTATTTTGTAGATCTATAGTTTGCCAAGATGCGCCCCAAAAACCCCCAACAACAGCCCCAATGTATTTCCTTGACAAATACGTGTGGTATTAATTACGTAAGACTTTTCAACAAAATCCAGTATGGCCGCCTAATCCAAGGAAACGAAACTTTTTATCTCAAATTTGAAGGCGAATTTTAAGACTCCTTACTATGCTTGTTATATGTGCGAAATTTAGTAACTTTTGATCCACTAATAAGCGAGATAGCCTACAGCTGCAGTCCCCTCCCTCTCTTAAAGCGATGAGAAAACAGGTGTAAACGTCAATTAATTTGACACCGTGAAAGGGAACTTTTTGATCAGCCGTACTTAATGTGTAAAATTGAATATTTCGTCTTCGACACACATCATAAGGAATACAGGATCCCTCAGGTCTGTGTTTTGTCGCGAGTTTTGTTTACACTCTACACAAACGATTGCCACATTAGCACCATTAATATCAAGTTGATGGAATTTGCTCTAAATTGGGATATGATTGAAGCAACGCAGAAACATAATATTATGCCTTGTCAAATTTTATCAACATTAATTACACTCATTGTACTTCATGGAAATGTATTATGCGACTTAAGGTTCGTTGCAACCGCTTAGAGTACTTTATTTTCATAAATCATGAACATTTCTGTCTCAACACAGTTTTCATCTCATATTGGCAGCATAGGTTAAATTGGAAAACAATGTTTTATTGAATAAGAACTTAGGCCCATTGGCCACTAGTTTTAGAGGATCAATCATCACTCAAAATGCCTTTATCATGCGTTAGGTGAAGTCCCTGCTGAGCCAGTTTTGAATGTTGCTCCAAGACCCTCCCTGACTAAAGGAACATCCATGGCCTTCACTTGCTCCTCATCCGCGGGAGACACAAATTTGGCTGCGTGAGTAATCCATCGTCTTATTCTTTAATTGTCATGTTTAGCTTGAAACTCAAGTTTTAATATCTAAAAAATGCATCATGATCGGACCCAGTGTCTGCCCCTTTGTGCGTCACGTCATCTTCTACTGTTCTCCTAAACTTTTGTGAGTTACATAATAATATGTGATTTATTCGGTTTTCTATGGCATAGCGAGGTAATATATGGACAACATGTCGACCTCATTACACAGAAACTAAGAATCGAATTGTCCTGATTTTTCGCATGTGCCTCTGAATTTAAAAAAAACAAACAACTTTTTAAATCTCGATATTCGTGCATTTGCAACAAATATATACAGGTGTTTTCTATATAATCATTAGTATTTATGTACAGTCTGCGCGGTTACTTTTTATTAGAATAAGAACGGACTTTATGTCACTGAGGCGTTACGCTAGCCGTGAAGGCCGACCCGGGTCACCCTGAAACGTTGCTGGTCAACGGGGCTCTGGTGAAACTGCGACTGGCTGAGCAGGCCGGCAGTGGATATTAATAATATTGCTAAAGAAAATAAAAGGAGACACAAACGGACTGATCAAAAGTCAAGAGGTTTGAACACCTCACGCGGATGCCCTCAAACCATCTAGCTCTGAGAGCATACAACATTCTGGATGAAGAGCCAGAGGAAGACCAACGCGACGACGAAGTGAATCTGTGACAGACACCCTCAGGGCTTACGGGATGTCCCTCCTACAGGTCACTCGCCTTGCTGCAGACAGACGCCTGTGTCTCCCCGCGACACCCACTGGTACAAGCGGAAGAAAAAAGTAAAAGTAAGTAAGTAAGAACGGTACGGTGGTTGGATTTTAATTGTTTGGTTTTAATTGTTTTGTTTGTTTGTTTGAATCTATTTTTTTTTGGGAACTGACTGCACCACAGAAACACGAGATTGTAAAAGCTGTTAAGAGCCTGAAATCAAGAAAATCTCCAGGAATGGACAACCTGAATGCTGAATTGTTTA
>NW_004798011.1:288854-297380 GCF_000002075.1 Aplysia californica | reverse complement strand
GGAAAACAACAGAGGATACATCAAGAGGCATAAGGTGGACCCTCTTCTCCACCCTCGAGGATCTTGACTTTGCCGACGACCTTGCACTACTCTCCCATACCAACCAACACATGCAGGAAAAAACAAACCGACTCCACAAATACGGACGCCAGATTGGGTTAAGAATAAGCCAGAAGAAGACAGAAGTGATGACCCTGAATGTAGGTTCCCCAACGCTGATTAGGGTGAATAACGCAGACCTCCCTATAACAGACACATTTACCTACATAGGCAGCATAATCAAAACTGACGCGGCACAAAGGAAGACATAACATGTATGAACAGACTCGGCAAGACACGATCTGTACACAGAAGCATGATCAACATCTGGAAGTCAGGACAATATAGTATACAAACTAAGTTAAAGCTGTATAACAGCTGTGTACTATCCATACTCCTACTCCTATATATGGAGCTGAATGCTGGAGGATGACTGATCATGACCGTGCCAGGCTATCTTCCTTTCATACAACCAGCTTACGCCAATTCCTCAGAATCTTCTGGCCCGACAAGATCTCCAACGCAGATCTGTTACGTAAATGTAAGCAAGAGGACATGACAACCATAATAATTAAGGAGAAGATTGAGATGGATTGGACATGTTCTGAGAAGAGAACCAGACTCTATTGTGAAGACTGCCCTTCACTGGACACCCGAAGAACGTCGCTAAAGGGGCAGACCCAAAGTAACCTGGAGACGCACAGAAGAGTCTGAAATGAAGTCCTGGAATCATTCGTGAGGAACGCTGACCAAGATGGCCCAAAACAGACAGAGCTGGAGATCTTTTGTTGCTGCCCTAAACGCCAGATGGCGTAGTGGGTAGTAAGTAAGTAAGTAAGTACTGCGTGTTGCAAGACTGAGTTGTTTTCAGTCCCGCATTTAATGGGTGACAGTGGGTTTATTTAGATTGACTAATTGTGATAATATACATTCGGTAAAATTTCTTTCATATCTTCACAGTCTTTGAGATCGCATGCGTTTCAAATTGCTGTCGCTTTTTCATTAATCACCATGGTAAGGATTACTTAATTTACAAACCACCCAAAACGTTGCCTTAAAACTACTAAATTATTAACTACTGAACATGAAAGTACGTAGTATCATTGGAAGTATTTTATGCGTTTTCTTCTTCTTCTTTTTCTTCTTCTTCTTCTTCTTCTTCTTCTTCTTCTTCTTCTTCTTCTTCTTCTTTTTCTTCTTCTTCTTCTTCTTCTTCTTAGGCCTATTATAATTATTTTTATTAACGTAATATTGACTTTTTCAAAAGTTTAAAGTGTTCTACCAAAACAGCTTTCACTAAGCACAATGACCAAGACAGGGGAAAAAAATATATGGAGCTCGATTCGTTTTTGGATTGAGGTAGGCCAAAGGTAAAAGCAATTAGCATTACCGAAGAATATACAGCAGTTTCTTAGTTGGTACCATCGTATATTTCAGCGGGTACGAGTTTTGAATCAAATCCCATTTATATATTATGGTTTTCTAATGTGGGTATCTGGGGAGTTTGTTTTCTGGGCTCTCCACCACTTGGCTCGGTCTCATTAAAGATGGATGACCAGTGTGAATCTGTCGTTTATTAACCCATCTCGATAACTATGACCTTTTTATATTATATAAAGCCTTATAGTAAGGATGTATAAAAGGAAAACATATGTAAAATGTAACTTTAATTTTTTGGTTTAAGTCTACGGTAGTCATGGTAACGGCCGCCATATAGAAAAATAAACAGCTTTCATAAAAGTAAAAGTGATTTTTTATTTATCCATCAAATTTATTAAATTTAAATTTCGTACATTGATAGAATATATACTCAATACAAAATTTCATACAGTTGCTTGGATATCTTGAATAGGAAAAAAGTTAGAGATGGATAACTGACTTACCCCATCATGCCTTTGAATTGGATTACATATTCATCCATGTAACTCACTCATGAACGCATCAATTTTAAATATTTTCCACCTTCTTAGAGTTAGGTTATGGTATGAATAACAAGGCCTGAAAATTACATGGGAATCAAAAATAAAATAAAAAAGTAGATGAGAAAAAAACATTAAAAATTGTCGTTTTGCGAAAAAAACGACATTCTGTTACATACTGGCAAAATGAAAGTTGATTCTCTCTCTCTCTCTCTCTCTCTGTGTCTCTCTCTCTCTCTCTCTCTCTCTGTCTCTCTCTCTCTCTCTGTGTCTCTCTCTCTCTTTCTCTCTCTCTCTCTCTCTTCTGCCGCTGTGGCTTCATAAACGGTCAGCAATGCCGACAGCACGCAGGAACTCAACACTCGCCCGGGGATCCTTAAAAAGTGCTGAAAGTGGGTTACTGAAATGTCCCAGCGGACGGGTAGAAAGTTGATTGAAACACAAAGAATAAGCACTGTTTAGATTTACCTGTGATTGGAGTATTATAATAATATTATGTAGAAAGTCCGGAGACCATTAATTGACCAAAAAATCGCCAATTTCAAACTAGCCCCCCCCCCCCCCCACACACACAAACAGACACGCACCCCTCCTTTCACCATCACGCACAGGAAATATGCAACTTCGATTCCCAAGTGCAGAGAATTTTTGAGAATTTTTATCGAGTTTCTCGGTCTTTCGGCTGGGATGTTGAATCGTATCTCTCTAAGCCCTGGTTGGCCTTGACAGGCATGCAGGGTCAGAATCCTGCCTCTTTTAAATGCTCTTAAGTGTGTCGATGGGGGTGTAAAATCACCTTCATTAAATAAAAGACCAAAAAAAAAAGAGATGGATTTTAAATTTCGACGTCTCACCTTTTTTTAGTTTAGTTTTCGTAAGAGTTTTACGGCACTTGCAACAAAATAAGGTCAAATAAGTGCCGAAGATTAGAGGAATCCCAAGAGAGTAACAAACACAAACAGAATGAGAGATCAAGACGATAGATGTTTGATAGGAAAGAAGGAGCAAACTACACCACAGCACCCGCCAACCACCCACTTTCACCTTTTAATTAACCTTGCAGAGTGTATAGCAAGGGCATTCAGCTCTTACTCTCAGCATACCTTTACTGACAGATAAAACCCCAGTTTTACAGGAGACTTCAGTGCACAAGTACTGACATTTCAGAGCATTCATTCATCCTTTTGCCTTTTTCAACCTCGGAGATCTCCAAGGCAGAGATGGTTGGCGGGTGCTCTGGTGTGGTTTGCTCCTTCTTTCCTGTCAAACATAATTCTATCGTCCATATCTCCCCTCCTTCTTTTTATGTTTGTTACTCCTTCGAAATACCTCTAATCTTCTGGCGCTCATATGACCTTATGCAGTTGCGAGCGCCGTAAAACTTCTACTAAAACAAACAAGAACCAACTTCTTTCTTCTTGACTACTCCATAACATGTGATTGTTCAACATAACACCGTGGAAAATGATGAGAGAAATGGGATCACCAACGCGCACATTAGGCCTATAATTAATTCTATTAACAGAACATGTCGATTGCTTAGTGATTGGCGGGTGCTCTGGTGTGGTTTGCTCCTTCTTTCCTATAAAAAAAAATCTATCTTCTCTATCTCCCCTCTTTCTTTTTTTGTGTGTTTATTTCTCTCTTGTAACACCTTTAATCATCGGCACTTATATGACATTATTGTGTTGCAAGTGCCGTAAAACTCTTACTAAAACAAAAGACTCCACCATACTCTTTTGAAAAGTGACATACGATTAAGTCTTATCTTAGCTTAATGGCAGTCGATGTACACATGGACCACCAGTCATAAGTAAAAATATGTGGAGAAACATCAGATTGGTTCAAAGTAGACCACGGCGTGAGACATGGGTACTTGCTATCATCCTATTTATTTGATTCATATATATATATAAATGCCAAAAAACGTGAACAATGTCATTGAAGAACTAGATAATCAATATTCAATATCCTCAACTTAAGAGGAAGATCATATCAAGAACTGAGGTACATGTATATAGGCAAATTTTAATGATACAGTTAACTACTTCGATATAGCATCTGCGTTTGTCACAGCCGCGACCTGAAATCGCGGGCGCGATTTTCAATTTTAAAAAAAAAAAAAAAAAAAAAAAAAAAGAAGAACCCCCCCCCCCCCAACTAAAAAGCACTGCTGGGAAATTTTAAAAAACATTTTAAAAAACACAAACCCAACCCACAACAAAACACGCGGAATCTGGAAAAAAAAAGAAAGAAACCAAACCTCTATACTTTTAGAAAGAATATTTTCACTTCATCTCTTTCTCACTTGTTGACACTACGTTGATTTGTTATTTTCATGTGAAGAATAAAATAAACCCACTATTTATGTATATTGCTGTTTCTCTTTTGTTTTATCCTCTTTGTGGTGTTTTAATTTGTTGGTGTGCTTTTTTCTCTAGTTATAGTTCTGATGCGTTGTTTTTCTATTTTTTGTGTTTATATAGCGTAATGTCATTTAATTTGATATTGTTCCTGCCTTTAAGTATAATACACATGTATAATTATAGGTGTCATGACGCGGTAGAATCAGGTGTTCGTCAATTTTTAGGCATATGGAGTTATTGGTATCATCTTAAAGGTTGTTCATTTGCCTAGCTTTCAATGAAAAAAAATCCATTTATCTTGAATAGAGGTCGAGATATTTGCGATTGAAGCAGGTGGAGTCACCTGGTTTCAGAGGTAAAATTGGCGAGATAATGGCTGCCGAAGTTTGGTGACTTCCATAGCTTAAGAGTCCTTGGAAACTGCGAATTAAAATTTGTTGTGCATTTAATCAACGTTTTTTTCATAAAATATGCTCATAAAAGTCTTTTTGAATGGACGTACAAGGTGTTGAGCCAAAAAACAAAAATTCGAAAAAATTTCCAAAGTGGCTGAAAAATGCCGGTTTCCTGGATTTCCATATTTTGATGAGCACCTGATTTCACCATGCAGCTATATATATATATATATATATATAAATGTATTATTTTAGAGAGTGTCTCCACCAAAACCGAGTACTGACACTGGCATACCAATTGTTTGTCATTCCAACATTTACATGTAATATCCTGTGCTTTTTGTTGAATTAATTACACAAGTTTAGGGTTAAAATGGCCAATCTTTGGATAGGTGGACAAACACCCTTATTAATTGTTAATTTTTGTGGTTGTTGTTTATTGGCAACTTTTGGACCCCCCCCCCAAAAAAATGGCAATAAAAGCAGGTGCTAAATTAATTCCAGAAAACTTGGTAAGATCATTAAATCAGTAAAGACACACTATGAAAAGGAAAATCTATATATATTATTATGATTCTCAACGCTAAGAAAAACAAAACTTATAAAACAGCCAATGCCGATCAGTAACCAGACATGATTATTGTGAGCGAAATTGAAGAGAATATAGAAAGAAACGAATAATTCGGCTCAACCATCACAAGAGACAGGATTTTTTTAAAAACAATAAAAAGACAGCATAGCAATGTAAAAAAAAAAAAACAGAACAAAAAAAATCTATGACAAGGTACAATTTCAGAAACAAAACTCAAGTTTGTACAAGCATGGATATCCTCATACTCATTAATATCTATGGATGTGAAAACTAGATAGTAAACAAGACAGCAGAAAAAGTAATAATCTAATTTAATTAAGCTAAAGTGCTTTTAAAGGCAATAAAAAAAAGGTGCCATGAGCTCAAAAGAAAACCAATGTCTCAAATCTGAAAACAGTAAAAGTAGAAGTTAACAGGCTCGATCCTTGACTTCATGGAATCCAATATACCAGAGCCCTTTAAAAAAAAAAAAAATCAAAAGTGATATCTTGTACATCACTTGGTCATTATATAAAAACTAAAGAACCTATTTTGATAGTCCTTCATCTAATGAATGAACTCATCCTGGTAAAAGAGATATGTTTTCAGAAATTGCCGAAAACTAAAATTGAAGCGGTGTCAAAGTCGTCATAAAGAAACATGTCCGAGCCGGCTCACCAGCACAGCGGTTCCGACCACGAGCTGCTGGGAGCGTCTTGTCTGAGATAAAGAGTTAATACAATCAGGACAAGAAGAATGAAAAAGCTTTTGTCACATCAAGAGGGCACAGAAGTTTCTGAAGGAAGGCTACACATCTGAAGGAAAAGTTTCTGGGGTAAAAAATGGCTAAGGATACCCAAATAAAAATTAAATAATTGCATTTATATAGTGCATACTCTCTACAGCATGCTCTAAGCACTTCTATTTTTACCCCAGCACACCCTATAGCATGACTCAGAAACATTCTTAGCTTCCCGACAAACATACAGTGCAAGACGCGGATTGCATATGCTCGAATACTAACAAACTGACAATATTTTTTGTTATCTATACCCGGGTAACCATTGCCACCTTGGTAAAGTGAGGAAAATTTTTTAAAAATGCCTTTGCAAGGACACATTGTTAGGCCCCTGGTGGGATTTGAACTCAGGACCTTGTGAGTCTAAGAGCCTAACTACTTGGCCGCCAACGCCATGTGGAGATGGAGTGGGTTTTCTGCTGGGAGGTATCCTTTTCAGCCTGGGTTGGCCCTGATTGGCAGGGTCAGAAACCCCCCTCCTAAATGATATAAATTGTATCAATGGGAACATTAAGAAAGGGGGGGGGGGGTTGCGGCAGCTAGAAATGTCGGTTTGGGGTCAAATTACTGAAAATGAGATAATTGCACTTTAAAATTCCTGGACATGTCCTGAACAATATATCTAGAAAAGTACGCAGGCCTCCCTGCACCTTTAAGTGGTGTTTGGGGAGATTTTAGATAGTAGGGTCGAGTCTGTTTCAGAAAATTTTCGCCAATTTTGTTTTTTAAAAAGCACACTATTTTTTCACGGTTGGTAGGCCTACTATTTTTCTGCTCTATTTCTGACTCGATTTCAATAAAATTTTAACGGAATGTTAAAACAGGTATCATTTGAATAAATCGGCCCTTTTGCACAGCGTGTGCTTGGTAGAGTTCAGTGAATTTTCCTGGAATTTTCCAGCAATTCTTTGGTATCAAAGAAAAGAAAATGCCTCTCATTTGAAAAACCAAACTACTTTTGATTCAGAAAGTCAAACACATTATACATTACTTGCTCGGCAGTGCCTGTAATTATCAACACACTAACCTCATTTATTTGCCATAACGAGCACTCGGAATCAACGAAACTGAAGGTCAAGCCCGACGACTTCATTGAATCCGAGTTCCACTGTAAAAGCGCTGTTTTATACATATGGCCATTAGAGTGTTTGATGCTACATTACCATTTTGAATAAAGAAAAAGGCATGGTTCAAATTTTGTTTTTAAAAAACACAAAAAAACCACAACAAAAAAACATACAAAAATGTCTTATTAGTTAAATAGATTAGTTCATATGAGGCAAAGACCATATTATTGTGACTCATGGGCCATAGATATTGAAAATTTTTAAGTAGGCCTACTTACTGGAGCCTGAGACAGATGACAAGCTTCATCTCAAGTCTGACCCAGTTCGACTTGACATCAAAACTGCCTTTACCATATTATATAATTTGTACAGGAAACTGTAAGATCTACACTCAATTCATAAGGACCATAAAACCTTACTAAAATAAAACAATAATAGGCCTAATAATAATGATAACAGGAATAAAAATAATTATACTTGTCCTCAAAGTAAGATACAGCTCAAAGGACTTGAAAACACATTTCTTTAGTAAGCAAAATAAAGATACCTTTTGTTGTGTAAGAAGAGTAGCCTACTAAGACTGGTGTCTGGGCTATAATTTGGGCATCACGAAAAAAACAAAGTCAAATAAAACTTCGAAATCGTAGGGCCTACTTCAAAACTGAATCAAAACTTCTGATTTTCGGTGGAAACGTTTGATCCGGAAGTCAACATTATATTAAAACCTTTATTTTGAAACGGATATACGTGGATCGGAATAAAATCCAAGCTAAAATTATAGGTTGGTTCTCAAGCCGTCGGGGACTGCTTAAATGCCATTGTGAAGTCACTTTTTCCGCCCTGCTTCCCATGGCTCGGCGTAGCGAATGAGTTAATCTGTGATACAATGTATAAGTTTCCTGTGCTAAAAAAATCTTAAGTCGAAATTCAAATTCTAAATGTTGAAAAAAGCAATCAAAAATACATAATATTAGACAATAATTTGTTAAAAGAAAGAAACAGTTGTTTCTTTCCTTCTCCTAAAATATTTTGTTATATGGGCTTAGTCAACTTGCATTTTTTAAAAGCTGGTCAACAATTTGTTACAAAACAGTCCATCGTGCACATGGCGAATCTGCATGAAGTGAAAAATGCACGAAGCGCACAGATTCTCATGCTCCAAATTTCTTTTTCTTTTTTTGGGGAGGAAAGTGTTTTTACCACGCTCGTAACTGCATAAGGTCATATGAGCACGCGGGACACATTAAACTTTTTTTCAGTTGGTAGTAAATTTTGAATTTTACCCAGGCGGCTGCTGAAGCCTACTCTTATGGATTTTAGACCACCAAGGGATCTTTAACGTGCGTAACTTGCACACTAGCTCTCCGAGA
>NW_004798011.1:269813-287304 GCF_000002075.1 Aplysia californica | reverse complement strand
CACACACACACACACACACACACATACACACATACAGGTGTTCAGGAAAAAAAATATCCAACTTTAATTGTTCTTGCCCAAAAGATGTCATTTATTTAAGTGGGACCTTATTTGGGCCATATGTATCCCAAATAAGCACACCCCTTATTTGGGCTATATATAGCTAAATAAGCACTCCCTCAATTTAATTTTAAAACATCATGTTTACCGTACTCACTCCATTAAGCCTGTGCACATATTCTCGCATCATAGTGAAGACAACAAGTGCATCTGATGTCTCTGGTTCTCCAAACATCCAATGATTTTTTTCTGGAGACACCCTTTGATTTTGCCTTTTGCCTTGTGTGCAAAAGAAAAGAAAAAAAAAATATTCATTAACTCGGTTAATAACAGAGGTTTTGTGGTAAATCTATGCAATAATCTAAGATCAAACATTTTTTTTTCCTCAATAAGTTTTTTGCATCTAATATCCCTTTATGAATACTCCATCCCGTTCAAATCACGAATAACTCAAACAAATTTTTCAGAAAATAAAGCTAGCGAATATAAAAGCAAAAACGATATGCCTATTATTAAAGTTTGTTCGTTAACAGAACACATACGGGCTTAAAAAAATAAAAAAATCATTAAACCAACCCCCGAATCTTGATATTCATTATAGCACAAAGGAGCAAGGAAGAGGAAGGAAGCTTACCTATAGGACACCTCAGGAAGGCAAGCAATCGGTTATTGACCACTAGTGAGTTGTACATTTTCTGCAGGACATTAATGATCCCGTAGGGCTCCGGGGCATTCTGCGCATCTGTACGGACCTGCGTGGCGCTGGCGTTCAGAATAGCCTGGTTGTTTGGAGGGATTTTTTGTTGTTGTTGTTCAGGTTTATATAAAATTTGGTTTTGATGTTTTTGTTTTGTGGGGGATTTATGGGTATTTTCAGCATGTTTGTTGTTTTGTATATGAGTAAAAATTTGTTTGGGGAGAGGTCAAGAGTGGATGACAGGGGAGGGGGCACATCATGAAGTTATTTTCTCAGTCGCCTTCGGGCTTACATGAATTCTGTGCTATTTTTCATTTTCATTTCTGAATGACAAAAATATACAAGAAACACGAGTAAAATAAAATTGTACCCACGTATTTCCCCCCACAGGGGATTTTAAGTGGGAATTAATTCCTATTTGGAAGAGCTGCTGTCGTTTTTCTATTGAGTGTAGTACTAATATTTTAACACCATCAACTTTTTTTTCAGCTATCACCATTGTCTTTTTATTGTCAATCAACAAGAAAATATTAACACTCTTGTCTGTCACCGATTTATTCTTATTTCCTTTTGTTCAAGAAAAAAAACAACCTCTGTTTCCTAGTAGCATTATGAGCAGGAGAGAGCATCACAATATTAACATGACTGCTGGCCGTATACCTCCCAAACAGAAAATGTTCTCTTGAACAGCGTGAACTAAGAACATAAAAAATTGCAACATGTTTGACAATGCAGCCAATCAGTGCTCTCGTATTTGAGAATTGCAGCAAACGGAGAACCTTGACTGGCTAGTGGCGCTCATATGACCTTATGAAGTTGCGAGCGCCGTAAAACCCTCTACTATAAAAAAAAAAATGACTGGCTATACTTGCTGCCATGTTGTAACTTCTGCTTCTTTCGCGTTTCGGATTCCCCTGAGGGGAAAATTTTTATCAAGTATCAAATAGTGCTGGAAACTTTTCTTAACTGGTAGACACTTTCTTAGCTTTAAAAGACTATACTTTTCATTAACATACAAATCATCATACACAAGTTAAATATTGAAAATTGGAAAATGATTTTTATGGCTTTCCTCTGTGTAATAGCACAAAGGGGCATAATTTCAATTTGTCTCTTTTTGAAAACGGTAGTAAACCGAAAGAAAATAAAACCCCACCCTAATTATTAAGAAAGAGCTGAAATCCGAAAATTGTTCTTTTATTTGAGCAACCTCTCTAAACCAAAAATCCGGCTGCACAGAAGAAAATTGGGTGATCTGGTAGATTTCAGTATAACACACGACTTCACTGTATGAACTCTTACCTGAAACATAGTCATCAAAACAAAGACGAGCGTGAATGAAAGTAGCGCGAAGTAGATCCGTACAAGAACAGGTGGAGCTTGTTCTAGGTTTTTGATAACATTTTTCCCCAGCAGCAAGTACACAATAGTCACAAAGGTGTTCCATGGAGACATGAAGTCGTCTTCCGTTGAGTGGAACAGCATGTAGCCTGTTTTGAATTTACAGTGTGAATAGAAGTAGAAGCATGACGGCATTTTAATGCAAAATCAATAGCGGAGTATGTGGGAAGATAGATGGGTGGATGGATGGAAGGAAGGATGGATGGATGGATGGATGGATGGATGGATGGATGGATGGATGGATAGATGGATGGATGGATGGATGGATAGATGGATGGATGGATGGATGGATGGACAGATAGATGGATAGACAGAAACACAAACAGACAGACATAGATAAACAGACAGACAGACAGACAGACAGACAGACACACCGACAAACAAACACACACACACACACACACACACAGAGAAAAAACAGAAAAACAGACCGACCGACACACACACACACACACACACTCACACACATAGAGAGTAAAAACATAAAAACAGACACACAGACATCCCCTGCAGTCTGTGAAGTTGGGATCTCTCATATATATATACGTGGTGTAGCAGCTAGGTGCTTCAATGCCACACGCAGAAGATCCAAGTTCAATTCCCAAGTGGAGAGAAATCTTTCTCGAGCACATCAGCCCTTTTGCTGGAATGTTGTATCCCTCTCAGCCAAGTTCTCCCTGACAGGAAGGATCAGAAGCCATGACGAGATGGAATCAGGCGCTTGTCAGTTTTTGGGTGTATGGAGTTACTGGTGTCATCTTAAAGCCTGTTCATTTGTCTTGCTTTTGGTGAATAAAATGCCCATCCATCTTAAACATTAGTCGAGATATATATATGATTGAAGGAGGTGGGGACTTCTGGTTTCGAGGTAAAATTAGCGAGAAAATGGCCGCCAACCTTTTGTGACTTCCAAAACTTGAGAGTCCTTGGAAACTGCAAATTTACATTTTTTGTGCCTTTGATTAAAGTTGTTTCAGTAAAATCCACGCTGAATGAGTTTTAAATGAACATGAAAAGAGCTGAGCCCCCCAAAAAAAAGAAAAAGAAAAAGAAAAAAATAAATTGCTCAAAGACCAGAAAAATGCCGGTTTCATGATTTAATTATTTTGACGAGCGCCTGATTTCACCTCGATGCATCACATATTTATTATTTTTTTCATAGACCACTTGTGCTGGAAACTCCATATGTTATATAAACTGACTGCGCTGAAAAGGTTGTTATTTCCCTGCTTCATCATCATCATCCAGTGCCAGACCTGCTTCATAGTCATACTAAAGCACGAGGAATGTCTCTCCACAGGGGCGTCGGTAACCTAGTGATTAGGCTACCTGACTCGTGACTGTGAGATTACGGGTTTGGAGGTTTGAGCCTCAGCTTGATCCGACGTTGTGTCCCTGGGAAAGGCACTTTACACAAATTTCCCACTTCGCTCGGTCCTTTCTGAGATGAACATTAAACTGGAAGGTCCTGCCTCTTAAATATCCTAATGGTGTTGAGAGGGGTGTTAAAACTTCTTCTTCTTCTTCTATCCCGTGGTTGGGGCAACCGTGGGGGCACCACTGCATCTGAAAACCAGCTCTCGCCCTTTATTTTTATCCTCTGCTTTCCTCAGATTGTCACCCATCGTCTTTCCTGTCCACTCTGTAATGTTGTCCTCCCATTTCTTTCTCTGCCTTCCTCTCTTTCTCTTTCCCTGTATGGTTCCTTGCAGGATTGTTTTGGCAAGTCCTGTGGATCTTGTGACATGCCCATACCATTTTAATTTTCACATTATTCATCAATGCCTCTCCACAATCAGTACCTATCATCACACAATCCGAGTGGGTGGTTTGGTGGGCACGGGTACGTTGTTTCCTGCTTCTTTCCCAAAATTCATCTATCATCTATATGTCTTTCCTTCTTTTTTTCTTTGTCTTTTACTCTCTAGTAACGTGTCAAATCTTCAGCATTTATTAGACTTGATAGTGTTGCAAGTGCCGTAAGACTCTTATTAAAATTCAAATACAACCTGAATGCCGAGTCTTACCAAACATAACGAAGACACCAATCATCAAAAGGTAGAGGAAGGAGAAAGAGAAGAGGTCCTTTCCCGCCCGTTGCAACACGGTAGCTATCATTGTGACACGCTGAAAGAGAAGGTCAAGACAACTGCAAGAACTAGGGTCAAAAGGATGAGCTGATACTAGTTAAGTCATTCTAAAAAATTATAATCATCATCATCAACATCAAAATAATAATTAATTAATAGGCTAATAACCTTGATGATAATAATAATATAACATAATTGCTTAAGTCATTTAGGGCCGGTTTGGAAATTTTGGTTCTGAAATGAAGAGCAGAGCCAGCTTGATAAATTCACTTGGATAAAAGAATAATCCAAATTTTTAACAGAGTCAATTGCTCGAAAAAAAAAAGTTTTTTCTCATTTTCTCAGAATGGCTAAATCTGACTCAGGCATTTATCTTATGAACGTGACAGTAATAATAATAATGATGATAAAAATAATAATTATGATAATAACAATAATCCGTAGGTGAATTGGCAAACATAGCATTTTGTATAGCTAGTCTAATGTAGCTTTCCTCAGCATCCTAACAGTAGGTTTTCCACCACACAACTGTGACTGCCCAACTGATTACCAGGCTACAAAACAATCAATAAATACAGGTAAAGTAAAGCACATACACACCGTACAGCCATACATATCCCATATATATGTCTTTATCTCTCTGTTAACCCCTTCACTGCCCCGGCCTGCTGATTCAGCCCAGAAGTGCTTCCCAGTGCCATGTGCCCGCTGATTCGGCGGGCCTATGATGAAGACATTTTTAGTGTAATTTTCCACTGTTTAAAGGGACAAAACTGTGCAACGATTAATCCTCATTGATATTACAGTAGTCTCCCGTGAATCTGAGCGTCAATTTCATTGTTTTGAAGGAGTCAAGTGTTGACGTTCTGAGTTGTGGGGTTTTTAGGGTTTTTTTTGCTTTTCGCAATGGCATCCAACAAACCAGTCTATCGACCTTCCTTTTTAGCTGCAGAAGTTCTTGACGAAATTATGAATGACTGTAACAGGTGATGATAATGATTTCAATTGAGTTTCTGAGTTAGGGGCTCTACGTGACGCTTGTAGTAATTGGAGCAATTTTCCCCGGCACAGCTATGTAGCTCATAGCCGGCAGTGAAGGGGTTTATTCACAAATCCATTTATCTCTCATAACATCTTAAACAAACCTATCGGTCCATCAGTCTATTTGACGATCAAAAGGTTCCTACTACCGTGAATCCGCTTGTGTTAATAAAAAAACCTCGCTGTTGGACATAATACTAACAATAAAGAAGATAATAGACTGCATTTACAGAGCACATTTCTCCACATAAGTGGGCAAAATGCACTAGCCAGTTTATCTTACCTGATTGTAACCAAGTATTCTCATGATCCTCATGGTACTCAAGAACACAATAAATGCCAGGGTCCAGCCAAAAATGTCGTCGTATATAGCAAGGGCATAGAAGTTCACGAAAAGCTGGGAAGTGAAAATTCTGTTAGTACTATCTTCACAAGGTTTATTGAACGTCATGTACACACATGTAAAAGACATTGTGAAAATACAAACTTATTAATGTCAGGAACTCTGACAACTCTAACTATAGTTCTTCCAACTCAAAAACGTCCCAATTTTTTTGCAAATAATTTTTGACAGCTTGCATCCATTTTTATTAAACTTTTACTAGCAATTTTGCTTCTAAGCCAATACTAATGTTAACGCTATCCATGCACGTGGGGTCATTTTGTACCCCAGGGGCTGTATTCTTCACATTTTAGAATACTTTTAGTGCGAAGATCTCTTTGAAACTTTCAGTATTTCTCAAAATATCATTTTGACAGACTGCTTGCAAAGCGCACGGGTCGGATTAAGCAGTAAATTTCCTCTTTGGAAAGTGGGGGCACAGAGTTCCCCTCATCGTATGGATAGGGTAGTAAAACATGACGTACGGAAAGGGTTAATATGACTTTTAAAAAACATTTTTCAATGTCTGTCTTAATTTATGGTTTTTGTAATAATAGTGGACAAGTGCTTATCAGCCCTTTTAAAGCCAGTGTCCACTTTTACCAACTTTAAGAGGCTAACATTCTCACACCACCGGCTTACAAGTGTTTCCAAGAGGAACATTTTATAATACCTATCAAAGCCCGAGTAGTCCACACTGCCCACCAAAATTACCTAATGGCCAACTAGAGGGGTATATCGCCTAGGCGGGCAAGCACTGATGTGGAAAAGCATCATCTTTAACCCCATTATGTATGAACCAGACAACCCACATTTGCAGAGTAATGAAGATCATTGCTGACAATAATATGTTATTCTTTTTGCTTTATTTTTCCAGAACGTCAAGGGAAATAGCAATGAGCAAGAATTTGTCCTAATAAAAATTTAAAAATTCTAAAGACATTTGGTAATGAACTCAATTAACATAAAGTTGTTTTCCTTCGAACTTCAAAGGGAATTTTTTCATCTGTTTTTAGAAAACACAGTTTATCACATGTATGCATGAAGCCGTAAAAATTAAAAGCTTGTAAAATGTCAAACACAAACATTTTTTAAAAGAATAGAAAAGAAAAGCCCTAAAAGACAATCAGACATATTATGATGCATATATATATATAAAAATGTAAGCCTCCATACCTTTGGTTTCTCTTTGAACCTGCCCATGACATCTGATGAAAGCTTTGTTTTCAAGATGTAAAAGACTATGGCAGCAATGCAACAGAGGACAATCATTAGGTCCATGGTGCCCCAAAAGCTCTTTAGGAACAAACGGCCTTCTCTGAATAGTTGTTTCATTACCTGCAAGCAGAAAAAGGCATGGAAAATCTTAAATGATTTTATAAACCTTTCTACACCCAAAAACACAAAAAACACACACAAACACAACCACACATACACATTCACATACACACATACACACACACACACACACACATACGCACACTCGTGCACACGCACAAATGCGCGCACAGGCACACACAAACACACACGCACATACACATGCACTCACAAACAAACACACACACACACACACACTGAAGGTGGAAATCAGACATGCTCAGAAAAATACATCATGTAAGCTGTTGCCTCCATAAAATTAATAAAATATTCATAAGAAGTATGGCCATCATGTGTTCTAGAGTTATCGTTTCTGTCTAACTTTTCTTCTCTCTTAAGGGTTATTTCAAGCGTCTCCAAAGATAGTACATAACAAGATGGTCCACTCAGCCAAAAAAGTGTCCGCCGGAAGTCCGCTCTTTGCTTAGATGGCGCTGCAGTCTGTTTTGAAGCTCTCTTTCATTTTTCCAGAAGAAGAATAGGAATAACACCTCCTTGCGAGTGCAGATCGACTGCTGTTCATCAGCAGTTTGGGTTCGTTCAGTGCGGAGTTTTATTTTTTAAAAATTTTAATGACCTCTCGCCTTTCATTCTAAAGTCAAATTAAATGAAGAAAACAATCACCCCATCCTCCGGAAAAGGTTTTTTGTCTGCGTAACCATTTTAAAAGAGCGTTCTTCCGAAATTTATTCAAAAACTTGCTAGTTTCACTTTGATTTTTTAAAACACAAGAAGGGTAACTCTGTTCGCAAAGGGTGTGCATTTGCAAAGAGGGCGCCACCGAATTTTGAGGACACTTTTTTAATTGGCTCAAAGAGAGGAGTGGCCCGTCTTGTTATGTAGACTCTTTGGCTTCACTTAGTCTTAGGGCCTTCCCTACAATAAACCGCGTCAAAACAAGTGAGAGCAACAGCAGCTGTGTAGACATCATGTCAGACTATGCTGCAGTTGACCTTGGTTTGGGTCCCCAACAGCACAATCTTGACTTGAGCTAAATTGTGTCACAATGCAGTGGAATCAAGCGCTCGTCAATTTTTGGGCATGTGGAATTAATGGTATCTTCTAAAAGAACCTTCATTTGTCTTGAGTTATTACGCTTATTATTGCTTTCAAAGAAAAACATTACCCATCTGTCTTGAATAGAAGTCGAGATATACTTGCACTGAAGGAAGTGGGGGCGGGGGCGGGGTGAGGGTCGTCTGGTGTCAGAGGTCAAATTAGCAAGAAAATAGCTGCCAACGTTTAGTGACTTCCAAAGCTTGACAGTCCTTGGAAACTACAATTTTAGATTTTTTGTGCATTAGAACATTTTCAGTAAAACGCACATTTAAAAATTTATTTTTTTTGGGGGAGGGGGGAAGGGTTCCACACCTTTTATGTCTATTTAAAAACATTTTTACAAATTTGAATAAAATTGCCCGAAGGCAATACAAATGAAGATTGTCCAGTCGAACCTGTGTAAGACAACCACCCATTGTCAAGGAGAAAAGTGGCCGTATAAGACAGGTGGCCGTCTTAGGCAGGACTGATCAAGATGAAGAAAAACCATTCCTTTCTAAGGTCCCAACCGAAGGTAGCCGCACTGTTATTGTTGTTGTTGTTGTTGTTATTGTTGTTGTTGTTGTTTTCCCTGGGATTTTTTTTTCTTTTGTTGCTGCTTTTGAGCAAAGGTGAAAATAAAATGAAATGTGTCAGACAAGGAGACCAAGTGCTATGAAAAAACAAACACATGGGTTGCCACCATGAGCGACGCTTCTGTCACAAGTTCATGTTGACGTCCATTGTTACTTTGTTACAGACTGGGTAAACAGTGACCACTCATCTCACTTACGATTTGTGTATGAGTTCTGGGCGGGGCTTATGGGTTATGAGGGATCACACGCTTTCCTCACCAGCAGCTGAAAATTTGTTGCCTATTGGTCAACAGTGGGAGGAGCCTACGCAACATGATCGGTTGGAAGGACTACCTAACAACAACGACAGGTGAGTGGATTATGATGGTTCGCCCACAACACCAGGGGCCAATGCACAATTTATGACGAAACGTAATGGAGTCACTAAGGCGGCCATCTAAGACAGGTGTTATTGCTTGGTGTGATAGGGGTTGTGTGTTAAAATAAGGTGGCCGCGGCCGCGTTGGACAGGTGCCCGTTTTAAACAGTTAAATTATATAGAAAAAACGCAAGGGGGGAAATGAAAATTGGCCGTTTGTACAGGTGGCCGTCTTATAGAGGTGGCCGTCAGGGCAGGTTCGACTATATTTCATTATTTTGCCTCACAATTAGGAGTTTTCAAGGTCTCACATTCATTTGGCTTGGTCCTCTCAGAAACTGACAACAAATCCAGATGTGAAAACTCAGAATAACCTCATAGTGCTGGGGGGGGGGGGGGGGGGGGGTGATAAACCAAAACAGCATGATACAAATCCAGAATTGTTTTGCAACACTTACCTTGAAAGAAAATACAATCAAAGAAATCACCAGGATAATAGAACACATCAGTATGTAAGATCCGAGAGGCCCAACATGTGGGTAGATCCTCAAAGTTCGGACGTCGACCCAAGGGAAGCCGGATCCATACACGGGAAACTCTACCACTAGTCTGCCAACACAAATGCAAAATAATTTATCCCTTTCATCCTGTGGAATAATGTATATTGCATAACTCTTCTGTTATAACTGTTAGGTAACGTATCAGGATTTAGACAGTACCTTTCTTCTACTCGGTAGTCACTTTTCGGTCATAGTGTACTAGAAGACAAGAAAAAAACAAGAGCCTTTTCAGACGTGCGTTTCTTCACTCTCTCTATATCTGTTTGTACCCACAAACCAAACAATATTACAATCCAGGACATCAATTTGCCACCTAAATGGATAGGAAGATCTGACTGGATAATTTGTGAAGCTCGCTGACAAAAGTGACTTAGATCTACTTCCCACAATTCGGGAATGGATACATCTGCCAAAAATCAACACAGGGGTCCGATTTGTAGTTTTTTAATTCAACTAATACCACACGACATACAAACACTGCTCTTTTAGTTGGCTCGGCGATGGAGTGACCGGGTCACAGTGGGCCGGTCACCCAGAGGTCACTAACCCAACCTCCAGCTACATGCGTCGGTAGCCGGTGAAATGAATTTTTCAACACATGTTCTATCGTCTAAAACAAACAAAAAATATCATACGTGAACAGAAGTTTGTTCTTTAGAGAAAGCAACTTCTTCATTGGTACGAAAAAGCAATACCATGGCTGCTCACGTTTTGGAGTTAGATGCTCTTAAAATGTATGTCTATTTATAGTTAGTCAAAATAAATAACAAACACATATTGAGTGGCTAAAAACTTATAGGCCCCTAAGCCTTTAAGATTAAATGTTTACCAAACTGCTACATAAGACGGGAAAATGTGTTCAGAAATTGACTCACTCAAAATTTTGTTTCCAGCACGAACAATGGAACTTATCATGAGCATGATAGCCAAAATGCTTCACTGCATTCATGGCTTTTTGTATCCAATGAAATGTGTAGCCTTCTAAATAATGATATACTGACGTGTTTTCAATATTCAACATCGATTTCTTTTCACAAAATGAATATGTACAGAATAAAAGTATGAATACAATTTTTCTTTCTCAACATATCCAGAGGCACTCAATGAGGGTGCTATTTGCAGGAGATGTGACACAAAAATAAAATGCATTATACGTCTCTCTGGTTTGGGATCCTTCGTGCTCTGGCTTCCAGTTTTTGAGATTGCTTGGTGGCTGCTTTCTGTGCCCTGTTCTCCCAAAAGTCCGAGAGCAAACAGATTGTGTTGTTGTATGGAGGAAAACAGTGTTGCTATGATATGTGTTGCTTTGGGATGACTTTGTGGGGAAATAGCGTCTGAATGCAGCCAGGTAATTGTTGATTGCTACGAGGATTTCTGGAAGTGAAAATTGTTTGACTGGTTTGAGATGTGATATTGCAGAATGAAAATGGCTAAATCTTTCATTGAGACAATTGAATATTGCTTCCATTCCAGTGCTTCCTAAATTTTTTCAGTTTCGCGGGAGTATTATCTTGTTTCTGTACAAATTGTGTTTGTTACTTTACAGTATACATGGGGATGGAGGTATGCTTGGGGTATGTTGCCAGGTTTGCTTAAAATGGATCTTTGTATGCAGCCACCCAAGCGATGCCGACAACATTTATGTTATTGTCCAATGCACACCATATGTTCCTACTAGCGTCAACAACTTTTTTTCAGGCTTAAATTGACGTGACGTAACACCCTATCTTCTTTTGATAGTTGAAATCCCGGTAAAACACTTGACACAAATGTGAGGCAGCGTGGTGGAATCAGGCTCTCGTCAAAATAATCAAAGTGAAGAAACTTGCATTTTTTCGCAGGTTTGTGAATTTTTATAAAACTGTTGTTTTTTGGCTCAACATCTTTCATGCCCATTAAAGAACTGATTTCTGTGTGGATTTTTCTGAAAAACATTGATTATGGCGGCCATTTTCTAATTAATTTTACCTCTGAAAACAGGTGACCCCCACCTCCTTCATTCGCAAATATCTCGACTTGTATTCAAGATAAGTGGATGTTTTTTCCATCCAAATAAAGACAAGTGAACATGCTTTAAGATGATACCAATAACTCTACATGCCCAAAAATTGACGAGAGCCTGATTCCACCACGCTGCCTCACAAATGTTAGAGGAAAACGACTGTTTATCTTAATCTTCCCTCACATCAATCTCATAAATCACGAGAATATCTCCTGCCATTGTCTTACATAATCGGGGCTTTCTGTACTTTTTGTTTGTTTGACAGTTAAATTTAAATGCCAACACACCCGACAAAGTTCATTCAGAGACTCTCTATGGTTCTCATAATATGTGGGACCCATTGCAGTTTAACAATTTTTACTGAGGAACACAATTCACTAACTAATTGCCAGTCGCTGCAAAGTGCGGGAAAAACAGAATTCACATCATTAGTAAATATGATTTGATGGCTATCACACTGCGTAAACAAAAATGAGCACAAACGTTTCATTTTGGAATGATTTGTAATTAAATTTGAAGAGATCCCATTATCAATGGCACTTTCGATCACTTAACTCTCACAATTTAAAACTGTTATCTTTCCCAAACAAAGCTATGAAAACTGGTGAAATTTTCACAAGATACCAAGAAGACGTAGACGAAGCAAAATTGGTAAAGAAATAGATTCTAGGGGTAGAGTAAGCATCATTTTACGGCTCATGAAATTAGGGAAAGAAACGCGTTCTGTTAAGGACAAGATAGGATAGCGCTGTGCACAAGTTGACCCCAGTCAATCCCTGACCTGATGCGTAAAATTGCAGGTCACCTGCCGGTGATTTATGGCCTACCGCGGGGGCCCGGACAAACTAACAGATCGCTGAGACGGAATTTTGGACGCTGTGACCACTCTCTTCAAATTTGACATGTCTTTTATCAGTTCCTCTTTAATAAATTGTACAGTACAAGCTCAACCTATTAGTTTGATATATATATATTAATATCCATAGTACGGGTAAAATCCGAGACGTAACTCATTTTGTTAGCACGTCTGACATTTTGCGACTCTTCCATTTGTTTCGTTAATAAAGAAGTACTTCATTGCATCATTGATTTATTGGTTTAGGGGTATTGCCACACCTTAACCCCTTCGCTGCTGAAAAATTTCCATCAACATCTGTACTGACAAGATACAATGTTAATTCAAAGAATATTTAAACACAGAGAATTGTTTCAGAATAGCAAAATCACAAGCTGTAACTTTATCAACTAAAACTTCTTTTGTTAACCTGATGAAACAATACAAGAGTGGAGAATACAAAACAGAACATACGTCTACTCAGCAGTGAAGAGGTTAAATTGAGTCCAAGGAAACAAACAATAGGACACTACAAAATACAGTGGTCTCGACCTAAGAACACAGTCATTGGTAGACTGAAAAAAATACAGGTTCTCAAGCAAACCGGTTTCTTTGGCATATTCTGAGGAGTACAGCTCAGATTTTACACTGAGACAGCACAGAGGTAATGAAGTCAACCGTTCACTCCCACAGATGTTCAATGACAGGAATTTCATAAGCAAGAATGAGAGCGAATTTGTGACAAGGATGAACTCACTATACAAACACAAAAAAATAGGTCACATGGCATAATAGGTCACATGGCATAAGGGGAGATCTCTCCTAAAGTACTTGTAGCTTACTCTAGTTATTTCATATTCTAGTTTACTCCCCTTTACATAAATCCATAAGTCATTACAGGTGCCAACCAACAAACCCACTGGATCAACACCAGAGAAGCTTTGGCCGGGTCACACATCAAAAACAAAACCTCATACCTCACAGTGGCCAGCAGATTAGCATCCACGTTGTAGAGCGAAAACTCGATAAACACTGCCCTTGTCTGCAGGTCTAGCCAGCGGTTCTCGTAGAGTTCGCTGATGAAGACATCCGGAATGATGTCATGATATCCACCAAGGTCTGTGATGTAGCCCCCTCCACTGTACAGATGGAGCTTGCCCATGATAGGGATGGAATTTTCATCAAGAATTGATCTGTGCAAAGTTTGTTTGTTTTAGTAGAGGTTTTACAGCGCTCGCAACTGCATAAGGTAATATGAGTGCCAGAAGATTAGAGGTGTTGCAAGAGAGTAACAAACATAAAAAAGAAAAAGGGGAGATAAGGATGATATATGTTCGATAGGAAAGAAGGAGCAAAACACACCAGAGCACCCGCCAACCACCCACTCTGTGCAAAGGAGGAGGAAAACAAAGTAGATGGATAAGGTAGACAGATACATAGATAGACACGTCTCTTAATTAAACAGACACATACATAAGTGGATAGATTACTAAGATAGGAGACACATAGGTGGATAGATCACTCAGACAGATGCATCAATGGTTAGATCACTCAGACAGACAGACAGATACATCAATGGATAGATCACGCAGACAGACAGACAGATACATCAATGGTTAGATCACTCAGACAGACAGACAGATACATCAATGGTTAGATCACTCAGACAGACAGACAGATACATCAATGGATAGATCACGCAGACAGACAGACAGATACATCAATAGATAGATCACTGAGACAGACAGATACATCAATGGATAGATCACTCAGACAGACAGTTACATAGACAGAGATATAGCTATGACTTCACCAATAACCGATCTCACATATAAATGAGCCAAATCGCCTAGACCTAACTAGCTGTATCAAAGTTTGTGAAAAAACAAATGATACCTCATTCCCTAAAAAGAAAACCATCCTCTGCAATCTGCACATAATGTTACAGATATTGACACAACTTCTGATGTAGGCATTTTGTTTCATAACTCAAACAGAGGTTCTTTCACAACAATCCTGGTGGGCTCCAATCCTTTGTATACAAGATATGTCACTCACATAGCAACTGCTCTGTGTAAGATTCCTTCATATATCACTTTTCAAAATGGCATATGGCAATCCTGGTGGGCTCCAATCCTTTGTATACAAGATATGTCACTCACATAGCAACTGCTCTGTGTAAGATTCCTTCATATATCACTTTTCAAAATGGCATGGCAGAGTCTTATGGCGCAGTCAATAGAATCTTCAGTGCTTTGATATTATCATTGACACAATAGCATACTGCTGAGTACATTTTATATCATACCTCAAATACTGTAAAACTCGGAATCAACAAAAAGTTCGATTCAACGAAAGGAGATAGATTCCTTGTTCTCTTATTAATAAAAATCAACAAAATAACTCGCATTCAATGAATACATAAATTTACAAATTCAGATTCATCGAAGTTGCTCGCAAGGGGAACAACCCACACTGATGTGGCTTTGGGCATTTTTCCTCCTGCAAGCATTTCAGGCATGGTATGCCCATAGAGATAAAGGCACGTTGTAGTCCTTCCTCCTCCTTCAAACTACTTAACTCTATTGAGCCTGAGCTATTTTTCACTCAATAACCACTGCAGCATGACAGTTTTTGGGTAGATATTGAATCGTAGACCACAAAAATCTGTGAAAGCTATCATTTAAAAAAATGTAACAAGAGAAAGATAGAAACGCTCTCACAGAAAAAGAAAACTGAGTCTAATTTGTCCGAATAGTTTTTATTTTTTGTCAATATTTTGAAATGGCAATGGCTGTGGGTTATGCCATTTTTTTTCACCCAATTTAAAATAAAATTCATCTATCGCAATGCAGGGGTGACTGAATTAGTCCGTTAGAGCTAAAAAAGCATTACACATAACATAACCAAATTTTTGATTTAACGAAACAAGTGGGTCAACAGTTGGCTCGTCGCTTCCCGTAGCTTGTAACCAAAATGCACCGGAGATATAAATACTCGCCATTAGGCCACTGGGCCACCGAGGTGTCCCGTAAATACACGAGAATAGGTCCAAGTGAGTTAACAATGAAAGGCTAGCTTGGACATAGACCTAGATCCAAGTAATGAACTGTGCACTGGTCTATGGAAACAAATGTTGTGTTTAGCCCAACATTGCAATGCAATTTATTGCTCACATTGCTATAACGAACACTCGGATTCAACTAAATTGAAGGTCAGGCCCAAAAAGTTAGTTATACCAGAGTTTCTTTGAACATGAGTGACTTATCTTTTATAGAAACCAACCTTTATCATCATTTTTTAAAAATTATCAAAAAAGTCCAACCTGTGAACCCAAGAGTTCAGCGTAGCAGACTCGATGTATTCTTTATCTAAAGAGCATGGTTTGTGCTGCCAACCCATGCAGTAGCTCCCCGTCTCCTCAGACGTTATGTCATAAGGCCAGTAAAACTGTTTTTCTCCAACCAGGTACTCAGGGTGGCTCGTCATCTTGTCAACGTGGATGTCTGACATCATCACTGAGAAGTTGCAAGTGGCGGGTGGAGAGAAAATAAAAATGTCAGTTGATAATAGAAAACAAAATGCTGTTGCTCAAGTTGATGAAGGCATTGAGTGACGATGAGAATTATGCGATGAAGATAATAACAAAAATAACAACAACAATGACAACATGGATGATGATGATGATGATGATGATGATGATGATGATGATGATGATGATGATGATGATGATGATGATACAAGGTACTGCTAATGCTAATGATGGTGGTATCTCCATCCAAAGAAAGTTTCTCTTTTTCTATCTTTTGTTCTTTAGGAACAACAAGGTTCACTCACTTTGTCGGGTTCTGACTTGGCGTACCCTCACTGGTCCAACACGGTAATTTGCCATGTCCGCTGTAAACTGTCTTTCTTCCAGTGATAGTTCCTTTCTGGAAAGAAAAGACGCAGGAAACATCCGCGTAGTCATGGTTGTGTTGAGCCACGTGAAGACATCTTGATGAGTGAGCACCTGTTTGAGAGTCATTTTTATTCAAAATAATATGTGAGACATCGCGGTGAAATCAGGTGCTCATCAAAATAATGAAATCAAAGAAAACGGCATTTTTCCATCCGTTTGGCAATTTTTATCAAAATTTCGTTTTTTGGGGCTTAACACCTTTTATGTTAATATATGAAAATTCATTTCCAAGTGAATATTACTGAAAAAACTTGTTGACAGCCACAAAGTAGTTTTCAGTTTTCAAGGACTCTGAAGCTATTGAAGTAATTTAACCACTGAAAACAGGCTATCTCATCTTCTTTAATCGCATATATCTCGACTTCTATTCAAGCTAGATGGATATTTTTTTCTTTGAAAGCAAGACAAATGAATAAGCTTTCAGATAATACCAATAACTCCTCAAGCCCAAAAATTGACGAGAGCCTGATTCCACTGCGTTGTGACACATATTATGTTACTTTTTCATTACAGATAACAAAACAAGAATCACCACACCACTGAAAAGCATCCTCCACAATGTACACGCATTAATATATGGATGTTGTTACCTCCTAGGCTGATGAATACAGCAAACGGTTTATTTCCAAGAAAGCAAGAACAGACAGAGATAGAAAGATATTCATTTGTACCAACTGCAGTGAGGTTACTGAACACATAGTGCTCTAAATGAAATCAAAGAAACTGACATTTTTCTATCCGGTGGGCAATTTTTATCAATTTTTTCTTATTTGGGCTCAACATCTTTTATGTTAATTTGAAAACACAATTCTGTGAGAATTTTACTGAAAAGCATTGATCAAAGGCACAAAAAAATGTCAGTTTCCAAGGACTCTCAAGCTATGGATTGGAAGTCACAAAACTTTGAAGGCCATTGTCTCGTTAATTTTTATCTCTTAAACAAGGTCCCACCTCCTTCAATCACAAATATTGCAACTCTTATTCAAGATAAATGGGTACTTTTTTTTCATTGAAAGCAAGACAAATAAACAAACTTTTAACCCTGTCAGACCGTATTCGAGAATACTCAAAACATCAGCTATGCCAGATTACC
>NW_004798011.1:244813-264813 GCF_000002075.1 Aplysia californica | reverse complement strand
CTTTATTACGGGAACATGAATTTGTAAAGATGTCCTTATTATAAATTAGTTAATAAATCTGACATAGAAAGAAATATGTACACACCTTGACAGGATCTAAGACGAAAACACTTTCCAGAAATGACAAGAAGAATGAAGCAAGCCACTCCTCTGAAACATTTAGACGGGAGGACATTACAAGGGTGGATCAGTAAGATTTGAACAAATTTTAAAACAGAGTGTTCAGCATTGAATTTGCCACAAGAATATGCCTTATATAAAATCCAAAGTTTCTGACAACAGGACTTTTCTCCAGGCACACATATTATTATTATTATTATGTATAAATTATAACTTTAAGCCTAAAAATGGTAGTCTTCAAACCACAAGCATGCAATACTTCGAAGTCTTATGAAAAGAATAAAAATGTTATATATATGTGAAGATACAGCGGCAGTACAGCCAAGTAGATAGGGCCTATGTATTATAACTGAGGAAAACAATACAGAACAATAATTATGCATAAGTATCTTGTCAGTAAACATGCCGACTTCTGTGTGCTTCCCAGGAAATTGAGATTGTTTCAGAATGCTATCAGGTCTGCTGGGGTAATAATTCAAGATAGATTGTAAAGCATATAGAATTAGTTGTTGAGCCGGAATTTGCGTTATACAAATACTATTTATTGTAATTATTTATTAAGATAGAAATGACTGTTAAACCAACGGCAAAGAAAACCTTGAGTGAGCCTCGTGCACGTATTTCTTGTTTGAGTGTGTCCTTACCAGAGACCGTCTTGCCCCACTGCATGGAGTAGAGGAGGAGAAAAAAACAGCAGGAGAGGCTCGTGATAGTCATAATGGTCCAGGCAACATAGAGGCACCAGGGCGGCAGGGGGTTCTTGTCGAACCGAGAGACCAGGTTGGCCTCACAAGAATCAGGAATGTTCAGGGATGCCTTCGAGTCTGACACTAACAGAAGAATGAATGAAAGAAAGAAAAAAAGAAGGAATGAAAGAAAGAAAGGGTGGCTTAAAATGGATGACATTTGGTCAAATGGAATCAATCTGCATGAACAGATTGGATACATTCCAATCTAAAAATGGTGCTGGCCAGTGCATATAATAGGCCTATCATAGATCTTTGTTCTGCTTCATCAAATTTGACCCTGAAGTCCATATAACAGCCTGTTACTTTCAGCAAACAAAGAAGAAAAATGGACCATGCAACATCTTATGACAAATAGGTAGTCTTCTGACTGGCTGTGGGCCATAGTTTTCATCAAATATACCTGATTGTGATCAAAAACATCAAATATGTTTACTCTTTGAAGAATTTATCTAATTGTGCCAAAATGGTAGTTTTTGCCTGTCAATGAAAGAAAAGCTGGCCACCCTCTAATTATAAGACCATGTCAAATCAAAATTTGACAAAACTTTCTGCTGTAGGCACCGAATATAAGATTTGTCGCTTTAAGAAAAAGACTTCTACTTCTGCCCTTCTGCGCAGTCTTATTAGAGAAGTAGTTATTTCAGAAACATGAAAGCACTGATCATGCAAATCGCTAGCCGCATGATTCAACCGCCTAAGTGCCATGAGACAAATTTTACAGGAGAAGAAAAAAACGGTTTTATTTCTTTATGTACGCCCCTGTGAATCTGAAATTCAGATATATAATGTAATGTGATGTAGGACAATGGTATGTAACCAATTTTTATTTCTAATTGGCGTTTGAGGCATACCTAAATCTGCGTGATTCAACCACCTAATTAACAGGATGGTGTCAGGGCTGTTGAATTACTTTAATCAAAGCCATTCGACGAGCGCCAGTGGTCGCTTGGGCGTTTGAGTTATGAAAAGACGCAACTTGGAGGCTCAAGAAGTGGTGGCTAGCCGAAGTGAAAATTTTAGGAGGCTAACCGAAGTGAAAATTTTTGTTTGGACTCTAAATTAAGTATACTGGATTCCCAATAGCCAATATGGGTCAAGAAACAGAAACAAACTATCCCTATATGATTTCATTGTTATTTTTAAAAATTCTTTAGATGCAAAGGGTTCGACAGACCAAAAGTCACGCAAATTCTATGCAGGGATTCTGAAAAAGATTGAATTGATACAGTCTTGATATTTTCACACGTTTCTGTATATCCAACCTGCAACGTACTAAAGATTTACTTTCCTTAGTCTCATACTTTTCTTGTAACTGCCCTTTTAGTGTCATATACCATACTCTGACCAAAAAAATTGATCACAAATCAGAGTGATACTATCAATCTTTTTAACACTGACAGAAAACTTATGACAAAGTCACAATAATCATTTAGTACATTGCAAACATATTATATAGAAACAGTCATGCAAAGTGGGATTGAGCTGTGACATGTACTTTCAGAAATATCTCTGCATGGGTGACCCACCCCTTTAAGAAAATCATAGGTTTGAGAAAACTGAAAAAAAAAAAATTCATACTGGTCTATTTCAACACAATGTTAAAAAACATGGCATATGTGAGGTAGCGAGGTGAAATCAGGCGCTCGTCAAAATAACGAAATCGAAGAAGAAACAGGCATTTTTCCAACAGTTTGGGAATTTTGTCAAATTTTTATCTTTTGCCCCTCCTGGAATGTCCATATAAAAACATATTTCCATGTGAATGTTACTGAAAAACGTTGATTAAAGGCACAAAATGTGTCATTTTTCAGTTTTCAGAGACTCTTTAGTTATTGGAGTTTCCAAACTTTGGGGGTTATTTTCTCGCTAATTTCAATGGCGACCTCACCTCCTTCAATCGCAAATATCTTGAGTTCTATTCAAGATAGATAGAACGTTTATTTCATTGGAAGCAAGGCAAATAAATCAGCTTTCAAATGATACCATTAACTCCACACAGCCAAAAATTGACCAGCGCCTGATTCCATCACGCCATGACACATATGTGAACACTTTATAGATGTTTTAGACACTAGAAAATATTACCGATCGATAAAGCAGATGTTGCTCTACAAAAAATAGTCCAAAATCAACTTTTTCTGGCTGTTACCTACTGCCGTGGGGTACCTTAACTTATATTTTAAGCACACCAAATAAAAAAATCAAGCAAGTAGTATTAAAAAAATCAAGCAAGTAGTATTTTAGATAAAAGAAATAAAGTCAAAGTTTGCTTGAAAGACAAAGTAAATAGGCACAAGTAACATGAAATTAGTTATATTCTTCCAAACTTTTATTGTCTTTATACAAGTAAAGACATGATTATTTAAAACCAAATAAATGCGTTGTAAATTCCTCCTTCCCCCACCGCCAACCTCTCGAGCCTTTAAAAATCTGACCGTAGAAAGAAATATTGTAGTAAACTTAATTAACAAAACTGAAGTTGGCCTACTCCTGTCATTAATTATATTATAAATTAGTTGATTCGTTGACCCCTAGTGTCGGAGATTACCATAGAAAGAATGATGATCTTTGGGAATCACACTTTTGAATTCCTGTAGGCATTTGTGTATTTGATTGCTGAATTTTGAGGTTATCCGAATACAGAGGGATTGGAGCTTCTGGAGCAGAACTGTTTTGTCCTCTTGGTGTTGGTAAAAACCCATTCATCCTCATAGTTTAATTTATACTGAATGTTTCTGTCCGATGTGTATCGAAAACAACGGATATTTGAAACAATGGGGTCGCCTTTGCTGCGGCCAGGTCTGATATTTTTATATAGTCCGGTTTTGGAAAAATCCATTTAGAAAAGAATGATCCAGAAGTCCAACATCGAAGTGGGGTGGATTTTATCGTGTTGTCTTAAAAACATTCACATAGTCCAAGGGCACATAGATCACAGTGTTTTTCAGGAACCTTTCACTGAAACTTCCATTTGTGTATGTCCTTTTCGAGGTATTTATGTGGGTATTTATCTTTGTCGAGATAACAACAGATAACAACAATTAACAACTGATAACAATAAAATAACGACAAATATCAACACAAACATCCTTATTTAGTTACTTTTACTTGGTTTTTAAGGTAGTCAGTTGTCATTTGTTGTTATCAGTTGTTATTTGTTGTTTTCTCGACAAAGATAAATACTGGTGGGGTATTTATCTTTGTCGAGATAACAACAGATAACAACAGATAACAACAGATAACAACTAATGAGAGCAAATAACAACAGACAACAACAAAATAACAACAAATATCAACACAAACGTCCTAATTTAGTTTTTCTCCCCGATAAATTGGTGGGGTATTTATTTTTGACGAGATATCAACAAATAAAAACTGACTACTTTAAAAACCAAGCAAAAGTAACCAAATTAGGACGTTTATGTTGATATTTGTCGTTATTTTATGGCTATCAATTATTATCAGTTGTTATTTGATGTTATCTCGACAAAAATCAATACATCACCAGTATTTATCTTAGGCGAGATAACAAATAACAACCGATAACAACGAATAACACTTGACTACCTTAAAAATGAAGTAAAAGTAACTAAATTAGGACGTTTGTGTTGATATTTGTCGTTATTTTATTGCTATCAGTTGTTATCAGTTATTATTTGTTGTTATCTCAACAAAAATAAATACCCCACGAATTTATTAGAAAAAAATTTGTTGGGACTAGCGTGAATGAAAAAAATCAATATAAAAAAATGGCACGACAAAATCTGTCGAACTTTTGGAACATGAACGACATAACATTGGTGCAGATACTCAGAAAAGATGGTATCTGCACATATAATAGAAAGCTGTAATTTTGCAACTTAATCCATCGAGCGCACAATTTGCTATGAAGTAATTCCTCCAAATACAATTCATGTGTCTAATATAATCGTGAATATTCGCATATTTTCTAGAAAGTTTATCAAAGTTACCCTGAAGTTTCTCTATGAAAAGTACAAATCGATTTTAGAGCCAGAATATATCTTCAATGTTATACATGAACAGTATCTGTTAAACTCCAAAAGTACCTGACTTTTCTAAAAATGTTAAATCTAGGTTTTGTAAGTTGACTGAATAATAGATATGACTTCTCGTAATTGGGTTATAAGAATAATTTCTAGCTTTCTAGTGACACTGAATCAGCACCAGACTTTTCCAGCTTTAATTTTCGTTTCTATGACCATTTGCAATAACTGACAATGTTCTGATTTCTTTATATTCATAATTGTGTCTGGACATATTTCCCAAACAAAAAACTAAGAATGAATGTGTTAGCTGTTATTATTTTTATTCCATACAAGAAGTTTATCTCTACCCATGTATTTACATGGTTTACTGTTTTTTCAATCTCTTATATTATATCTTTTTTAGTTGCAAGCAGGCTGCCACAGACACAGCAGGATTCATGAACAAACGCAGAGTAACTTTCTCTTGTTTAATAATAAAATAAGGGCTAATGAAGATCGCCTTTAGCTAAAAAATGCAGATTTGCATCTTTCTTTTCTTATAACTTGACTATTACTTCTGGCGCAGATTTAAGATTTCTCAAGGCAAAAGACATGATATTCATAGTCAGTTTAGCACAGATTTTGGAAAGATCTGTTGTGCCGTTTTAAAATTAAAAATCATTTATTCTTAAGTTTGTAAGTAAAATAGGACAAATTGGGTACTCTACAAACACTTGTCTAGAACTAAAACTAAGGCACAGAAATTAACCATTCTAACGCAGAATAAATCTCAAGACATTGAGCTTATAGTGCATCCCCATGACCCCGAACTGGGGAGCTGCAGTGGGCTGCTAAGTCACGCTAACTAAACGTAACAGAATGGTTGAAAAGTGATGCCATGAGCTGTACCCCAGATCCCTAAGTGATATTGACCTATAGATGCGCTGTACTCAAAACTCAACATTTATTAACTAGCTGTCAATCACAAACACTTTGAAATTCATTGGTCAATAGATTTTGCAACAATCCATCCACTTGATCAGGTCAGCATTAAAATTTTCTTTTATATCGTCTCTCAAAAACGCAACCCAACCTAGGTGCGAATTGATTTCGCAAACTGTCTAGCCGAAAAGTTCTGGTCATAGGTAGGTGTCAGTCTGAGTCGATGTCAACAAAGGTGACACTTTTCTTTGTTGTTACCCTCCAGTGCGCCTTGACAAAGCCCACAGTCAAGTGGGTTGGTCCGCCTACGCGACAGGTGATCACCTCACAAGCCTCTGCATATCTGTGTAATTCAACCACTCATTCGCCGCGTGCAGCGAAGCTGGCCCTTAGTTGGTTGAATCATATACAATTTTCAAATTCGTGGACATGGGCGATTGATTTACCGAAGGATTGAAACACTTTGCAATAGTCTTTTAAACTAGGGATTTTATCAAAAGATGATTCTACGGTTGCACTACGCAAAGGGATAAAAAGTGATTTTCGAAAATTTTGTCCCTTAGACAGTTGAATCACGCGGCTATCGAAATGTCAATTTGTGTAAAAGTATGACTTTAGTCTATTTCAAATTTCATGGGACGTTAATTCTCTGTTGCAAGAACATGAGCACTTTTTTTATCACACAATATATAACATGCTACTGCAGTGAAGTACAGATTATCTATCTCATATAGAATAAAATTCATTCATGCAAATTTATTCAAAGTGCAAAACTTCAAATCTAAAGTATATCTTTGATAAATCTAATCAAAAAAACTTTTAGTAATGTTCTGAAAAATCTTATTTCTGAAATATAAAGATTTCTTGAGAATAGATTTCAATATAGCTTTGGTAAAAGTTTTACAGCATTCACACTGCATAGGGTCCTATGAGCATGCAAGAATAGATTCAAGTTGAAGACTCAAACTTCCATTAGAAAGACAACGTTTCTTAGAACCTATGCTGTGCTGTATCTCAAGAATGCAGTTGAGAAACAACAAACACATCATCACAGCCAGCCTTACAGTTTCCCTCCAGGGGCACCGTGCTTCCTCCATGGTGTGAGCTGAGCCTTCTGCTCCTATCAGCCTCTGAGGAGCGCCATGGGCGACGCTGTTTGAAAAGCCAAACCACCAGGAGAACTGGAGGAACAGTGATGAGCCCACTCACGACTGACGTGTACAGAGTGGTCAAAGAGAAGCGGAGTTGGCCAATCTGGATTTCTGGGCCAGGAGAGTCTGGAGAAAAACATTAAGGGATTTGTCATAATATGTCGCCTACTCATCACTTGTTTGTTCCAACTCCTTGCCACAACAAGTCTTCATCTTCCTCAGTCTCTGCATTGGTGCATTATTTCATGAAGTTATAGATTACTGTCGGATCTTACATTTTCAATAAATGATGTAAGCGGTCTTCCCTTATTTCTCTTTGCCTCTATTTCCCCGTCAGGCACAGTTACCATTACATCTCTTTTTATAAGAATAGGTTAAGCACATTAATGAAGTCTACAATGAGTTCTGTAAATAAAAAAGACTCGGGATAGAGAGAAAAGATAAAGGATAGCCTAAGCATTACGAGAATAATGAAGACGAAAGAGAGTCCTTGAGAAAAAAATAGATACAGGATGGAGAGAAAAGATAATGAATAGACATTGCACAAACAATGAAGGCTATGGAGAGTTTATGTTTGTTTGAGTAAAGAGAAGCACATCGACTGAATAATGGTCATTTAGTGCTGGGGAAAAAGTAAGACAGACAGAAACAACAGAGGGAAAGTGAAGAAACAGGATCTATCAGTGGCGCCCCCGCAACCACCCACGCTATGGAGAGTTGCGGATAAAAACAAACACAGGATGGAGAGAAAAGATCAGGGATAAACACTGCATGACAAGACTAACAAGGACTACGAAGTGTTCTAGTGAAAAATAGATATGGGGTGAAGAGAAGAGATAAGGGATAGGTTTTGTGCAGTCTACTGTAGTCTAAAGAGAGTTCAGTACAAAACCATGGCGACTTCATAAACAATCCAAGTTCGAGAAAGGACTTGAACAAAGGTGATTTATATTGTTACACAGGATTATAATATATCCATAACTGAGTGGTTGGTGCACCTCCTTTGTTCCAAGAACACGAGTCTAGAGACCATTCTTCATTTCATCTTTTTGTTGAACCATGTTATTTCACGTCTCTCCTGCTAGTAGAGATGAGCACTAATTATGGTCACAACAAGAACTTGATCCTGTACAATTTATATGTGTATGTGTGAGTGAGTGTGTACGTGTGTGTGTGTGTGTATGTGTATGTGTAAGTGCGCAGATCTGTGAGTGTGTACATATCATCTATTTGTGAGTGAACATGCACTCATGTGTACGTGTGTGTATGCATGTTATATGTGTGTACACATATGTATGTGCGTGCCTACCCACACACAGTGGGAGATGCAAGCAATCTTTTTTCTCTTCCCCAAAATATGGTTGGATGCAGTCCACAGTTAACACGTGTACATTCAAGGTTCAATACTAAGTCAAATACACTTTTTGTTCATTCCAGGAATATTTTCTCAGAGATCAAGGCTCCAGTGGCTAAGTGAGTAGTGAGTTTAGACTCAAGCAATGTCAAGCAAGTGTCGGTGACACAGGGATCAGATGGATGGTCACTGGACTGTCCTTGAGCAAGACACGACCACCCTAGCTCAAATTACAGGGCGCTGCACAGTGGCGACCGACAGTGGCATTGTTTGTAAACTGGTATGTATTTATGTAATTGTGTGTATTTATGTATGTATTTATGCATGTATGTATTTATGTATGTACGTATTTATAATTATGTATTTACGTATGTATGTTTGCCATTGTAAAATAAAGTGCCCTTCTGGGACAAATAAAAGTGTAATTTATTTTTATTATTTATTTTTTATTCTTTAGGAACCAAGGACCCTACCTTTGCAAAAAGCACAATTGTGTCACCTATAGCTTGAGAGTCCATGAAAACAGAAAATTTACATTTTTTTGTGCCATTAATCAACGTTTTTCAATAAAAATCCATATGGAAATGTGTTTTCATATGGACACAAAATGTGTTGAGCCAAAAAACCAAACATCAGATAAGAATCGCTATAATGGTGGAAAATGTTTGGGTTTTTTAATTTCATTATATTGACGAGCGCCTGATTTCACCACAATGCCTCACAATTTTGTATCTCGTAGCATGACTTTATCTCAACACTCACTAGAGGAGACGCCTTCACCATCCTCCGGCTTGTAGAAAAGAGCATTGGCGATCATGGCCAGATGCAGTGTCATGAGGCAAGTGGCAAGCCGCTGGACGCGAGTGAACATGCTCTTCTCTGGACACAGGATCACAGACAGCCACGTATGACTGTCCGTAAGGTTCACTCGGCTGTGCTCAGAGAACAGCCTCGAGAACGTCATCAGGTCATTCTTGCAGCTCACTGGGGAAAAAGGGCGATATCGTGAAGTTCATGATTTGTCTCTAACACTACACTTGCTGGAAAAAAAAGAGCAATTGAGGGAGACAACAATCTCATGAACTAATCCGTAATGCTAATCGACAAAAAGGACAGTATTAGAAGTATTAGTATGGGGTTTTACGGCGCTCGCAACTGCATAAGGTCATATGAGCGCGCGAAACAAGTTGGTTTTATCTCAACAGTTCATTTCTTGGCTTGATACTGGTCAATATTTCTATTTAAAAATTTTTAAACGCTAAAAATCAAGTGTAAATAGGCTTTAGATTTAAATTTAAATTTAAAACAACTTTCTAAATAACACTTAAAAATTTCGAACAATCTATTTCATAACTTTCCATAAAGGCCAATGGCCTTTATAAAATCTAAAATTCTGTTGGGAACAACGACGGAAAAAATATCTTGTAATTTTGTGCATTTAAAGTATTTCCTTCGGGTCTCTCCGAAGTCTAGACATTCGATTAAAATGTGTCTAATGGTAAAATTTGTGTCGCATCCGACAGATCGGCTTCTCATCTCCCTGAAAGAGGTATTTGTGTCTTAGGGCTGTGTGTCCGATGCGTAATCGAGTAAAAATGACTTCGTCTCTTTTGGAGAGGTCAAGGATTTCGCAGTCCCAGTTTGGGTTTAATGTTGTGGAGTTTGTTACCCGTCTGTTTTTTCCAGTGGCTCTCCCACAGACTGGAGGTGTACTTTTTGACTTTATTTTTAAAATCAGTCTGTGGAAGAGTGTTCGTCATTGATCCCAACAGAAGGGATAAGGATTTCTTCGCAAGGTATCTACCTCCTTGTTTCCCCAGATGCCCACATAGCTAGGTATCCATGCGAACACGATACTTTTCCCTGTTTCAGTTAAGGTGTGTATTTTCTGTTGTAGCCTAACTATTTTTGGGTGTAGAAGTGTGTAGTTTGTGAGTGAGGTGATGCAAGACAGAGAGTCAGAAAGGATAGGGAAAGATTTGTTGGGAGAATTTTCTACATAGTCCAGTGCCATGTCAATGGAAGTGGCCTCTGCACAGAAAATGGAGGCTTCAGGATGGAGTCTCCTCTGGTGTGCACTGTTTGGAGATAGGGCTGCGGTGCCCACATCATTGTCTTTTTGGAGCCATCTGTGAAGATAGGCTCCGCACCGGGGTATTTTTCTATAAGTTTTGTGTATTCTGCTTTAAATGTTTTGGTGTTTGTGCTTGCTTTGTCGTGTGTGGTCAGCTGGAAGTCTACTTTTGCCTTGGTGAAGTGCCACAGAGGGAGGTCGGAGAAAAGAAATTGTTAGATGTCTTGTTTGGAAAAGTATATGTTTTTGAGGTGCTCAAGGATTCTGAGGCCGAAGGGTTTGATGAGTTTTTCTTTGTTTTGGAATTCGTTTCTGGTTTCTGGGTTTGTTTTAAAAATGCAGTTGTGTGCTGGGTTTTCTGGTGTTGAGCTCTGTTTAATTGAGTATTGTGGTGAGAGTTGTGTGCATCTCAGTGTGAGTGATGGTATGTTTGCCTCGGCCTGGAGGCTCTCCACCAGAGAAGTGGGGAAAGCCCCCAGAGCGAGCCGGAGTCCTTGGTTTTGCAGTGGGTCTAGCATTTTTAGGATGTGTGGTTTTGCCGATCCGTAGACTTGACAGGCGTAGACAAGCCTGGATCGGACAAGGGAGATGTACAAGTGGAGAAGGTGATTTGTGTCCCCACCCCACTACGGATGCAATAGAATTTTCAAAGCGTTTAATGCTTTCTGGCACCTCACATGAAGGTCTTTGATGCGTGGTATGAATGTGAGTTTTTTGTCGAATATAACGCCGAGGAAACGAGCCTGGTTCTGGACGGGAATCCTTTCCCTGTATAGTGTTAGTTTTGATGTTTTGAAAGGTGGTGTTGTAGTTTGCTAGGGGTGAGTTTTTGACGAGAGATGTAGCTACTGTGTTTGCGGTCTACCTGTGTTTCAGCTGTGGTTCCATCAGGCCTCTGGACGTGCCGGATGGTGTCTGTACGTCTACCCAAAAATTTGTTAGCGTTTTTGAAAACTTGGTTGAGTGGTGTCTGGCTGTTGATTTTGGAGATGTATTTTTGAATGATTGTCTTTTCCTCTCTCTGAGGCAGCTACGTGCCTCAGCTCGGGCCTTTAAATAATTTTGTTTTCTGGAGTGGTGTTGTCGGCGGCCTTTCAATATGCCGCCTTCTTTTTCTTTACTGCATCATCACAGTCCCGAGAGAACCAGATCTTGTTCTTCCGGGGTTTTGTTTTTGTTTTTGGTATGTGTTTGTGGCATATTTCTAAAAGCTTTTCGTGGAATATTTTGTAGTTGAGGTCGAAAGTGGGATTCAGAATCTGGGAACATTGATTGGCGAACCCGTCCCAGTGAGCTCTTTTGAAGTTGAAGCGTTCTGGGATCGGGTCGTTTTGGAGGCTATTGTTTTTTTAGAATTGGGAAATGGTCCGTACAGTCATCCAGCACAGACCACTCAAAATCTGGGACTAGGTCAGGGGTATAAAAGGTGAGGTCAAGGGATGAAGTCCCAAAAGGGGATCTGTTTCTGTAAGTTGGGGACCTATCATTTAAGAGGCAGATGTTATTTTGAAATAAGAAATCGTCTATTATTTTTCCTTTCTGGTCTGTAGGTTTGTCTCCCCAAAGGGGGCTGTGGGCATTAAAATCACCTAGCCAAATAAAGGGTTTTGGGAGCTGGATCTTTTAAGTTATTTAGTTGGGTTATTTTGAGGGGGTAATTTGCTGGAATATAAACTGAGCAGATCATGATTAGTCTGTGCAGGGTGACCCGAACGGCAAAAGTCTGGAGGCTTGTCCTAAGATATATTTGTCTTTGGAGTGTGTTGTTGTCGGTGTGGATGGTGGTACCACCGGAAGCAATCTGGTTCTGCGTGTGAAGGTGATGATACGCAGTAAATCTTCTTAAGTCTATGGTTAAAGCCGGGCAAATTTTGTTTCTTGTATACAGGCCACAAGTGGGCATAGTGTGGCCTGTAAGTGTTGCAATTCTGCAATGGAAGGTCAGATTCCACCGGCATTCCATTGCAGGACTGCCATTATGTCTTTTTATTTTTGTTTTTGGACCTCAAATGACCCGGCTTCGAAGAAACACTTCGACTCCTCTTTGCAGGGGAGGCTGAGTATTTTCTAGGTTGCCGTTCTGGATTGGACGGTAGTCTAGTGGGGGAATTGGAGAAGTGACGAACTACACCCTTCCCGGGGTCAGACCGAGGAGGGGGGTAGGAGATGTCATCCTCTTTTGGTAGTGGGGGGAATGGAGGGGTAGGGGCAGGTGGATCAGACAGAGGGGGCTGGGAAGGACAATCCCATGAGACAGAATCTCACTAGAGAAAAGGGTGATATCATTTCATTACAACTAATCTCTAATGCTCATTTAGAAAAAGGAAAAAAGGATGATATTGTTTCATTATGACTAATCTCTAATGCTCATTGAGAAAAAGGAAAATTAGTACTAAGTTATATGTGAGGCAGCGTGGTGGAATCAGGCTCTCGTCAAAATAATCAAAATGAAGAAACTTGCATTTTTCCGCAGGTTTGTGAATTTTTATTAAATTTTTGTTTTTTGGCTCAACACCTTTCATGCCCACTAAAGAGCACATTTCTGTTTGGATTTTTCTGAAAAAAGTTGATTAAAAGTACAGAAATTGTAAATTTTCAGTTACCACGGACTCTTAAGCTAAGGAAATAACTAACCTTTGGAGGCCATTTTCTCACTAATTTTACCTCTGAAAATAGGTGACCCCTACCTCCTTCTTTCGTAAATATCTTGACTTGTATTCAAGATAAATGGATATTTTTTTCATCCAAATAAAGACAAGTAAACAAGCTTTAAGATGATAGCAATAACTCTCCATGCCCAAAAATTGACGAGAGCCTGATTCCACCTCGCTGCCTCACATATTACTACCTGGTATAATCCTGTCTAAACGTCCATCATCTTGATCCATAGCAAGCCATTGATTACCAAAGAACACAGACCTGATGTAGATAACAAATGGAATATTATTACACAAATATACAGCCAGGCAAGGATAACTAAAACACATTAGAGATTGACAAATGGGTTTGACACATCCATAATTCGGGTTAACGCATAATAAAAAATTCAACTCTTTATCTCCGGCAAGCCACTCCCAGCGGCTCGCGGTTGGAACCACTGAGCTGGTGAGCTGCTGGCAGTGGCTCGGGCACATTCCTTTACGCCGACTTCTATATCAAATTACTTTTCGGCAACTAACTTTTACAAACTGAACTGCTAATTCTTCCTAGATGAAGAATTTGAACTCATATTCCATTTCCAACTTTCATTTCAAGTGCAATCTTCTCAGGAACCCACATGACATTCGGGCATGCATTATTCCAGTTGGAATCTTTGTTTGAGTAAGTGTTTTACTGCACTTGCAACAGAATAAGGTTATAGAGGGCCGAAGACTAGGTATTTCAAGAGAGTAACAAACACACATAGATGTTTGATAGGAAAGAAGAAGCAAGCTAGACACTAGTGCACCCGCCAACCAACCTTTAGTTGGAATTGCGCTGGAGAACTGTACAAATTCCCAAGGAAAATTCTTGAGCACAGGTTGTCTGGGATGTTTGTTTCTAAGGGGAAAAACTGTGAAACTGTACAGGTTTAATGCCACTTTCTACACTCTAAGATTATAAAAGAGGCAGGACCTCCACATTAACTGACACACCCCCCTTTAGTGTAGTCTTAGAAATAGAATATTCTACTCTAAATTTAGAAGCTGACGTTCGAGGCCTTCGTATGTGAAATTTAATTGAAATACGTCACTTAGATATAATTCGGTTCTTGGAAGCCATCAGCTGGCTGCCATTTTGGTTCTGCTGTGTTGACCTGTTGACCTATTTATGGTGCTAAGAAGAGGGTTAAACAAACTGTTCATATGTTCTTACCTAGTCCTGGTTTGTAGATCTTCCACATAGATTTTGTTGAGATACCAAGACTGGTTTTGACCTTCACCAGAGTTGTCGTGCCAGATTCGGAGATAGCTCAGCTCTCCAAGGTCATATGGCGTTGCCATGACATAGGTCACAACAGACCCCGTCGACAGGTGCTACATTGAAGAACATGAACAAAAAAGTAGGTAAAAATAGAAAGAATGGAAGAGAGATATTGTATTTTAATCACATTCAAAATATCTACTGTCTTACCTGTATTGCCTGTCCTGGGCAACCGGACAGGTCCACAAGTGCTCAGTTCCTCTCAGCACCAAAGCCCGCAAGGTATATTTACTTTAACACAATAACTGTGATGACATTTATCTTGTTACGTCTCTGTTCACTTATTGACTACTTTCCCACAGTGTTTGTGAGTGTTCCTCAGTGCATCACGTAGCTGTGCTGTGTCCAATGTCCGTTCACCTGTGCATTATCATCAGTCACTGTCTACTACTCAAACTAGCTGGATGTTTTTTGTTTAATAAAGCCAAGCTTTCAGGAATGGCTTGTTTGCCTAGCTTCATGACAATGACATAAACATTCAGACCAGTAGCACACTTCTGCTGGTCTCTAAGCTGCTTATTTCCCATTGTTTACCCTTGACCTATGTCTGAAAAGGTGTTTTTAATTTCAATGATGAAAAGAACAGCAACAGAAAAGTGAGACTAATTGCTAGCCCTCTTCGTCAAAGTGATCTTCATCATCTCATCTTCATTATTATCACCAGCAGCAGCATCAGCAGCATCATCATGCCATGTTAAAACCATAACAATAATATTCTGTTTTGTCTTTTGAATCTCTCAGTCTTATGAAGAAATTGTGTAATAACGTTTAAGTCCTACTATCGCTGTGTACATTTTAGAGTTTAATTTCAATTGATGTTTAACGACATGTCAAAAATAAATCTGGCTCAGTTTTTAAAGTCAACAATTGTGTGATCAATTGGTGGATGTTTGACCTGAAAAACTTTTGTTTAAAAAAAAAGTAATATTCCATGAATATATAGAGGTTTTTCCAATTAGCTAGTGGAGACATGAGAAGTAACAATTACAAAAATACTCTCAGACTCAAATATTGATACATAGGCCTAATATTTTGTCAAAACAGTGTATCCATTAAGAATTTTAAAGCTTTCAAAAAGAATGCTTTCAAAGAATTTTACTTATAAAATGGAATCAATTTATTACCAATAATGAAGTATTGGAAAGAGCTGGAATTAAAGATATCAACACAACTATAAAAAGAGAAGATGGAGATACTTAGGACATGTTTTGAAAATATCAGAGACAAAATTGCCCTATCAAACATGGTATAGGAGACCAAGTGGAAAAAGAAAAAGAGGTAGACAAACTGAAAGTTACAGAAGCACACAATCAGGGATGAAGCAATCATCCAGGGCGTAGATGTGCCAAGAATGGAGGAGGTGACCAGGGACAGGCAAGCATGGCGTCAACTACTCTCTGTCTTATGTACCTGAAGATATAGGACAGAGTAAGTACACATGTAAGTAAGCGTATCCACTTCACAAGCTACCTACTCGTTCCCCAGGGCAGTGCCACTGACTGTAGCGTCTTTAGGCCATTCCCAAAGGGGGGACATTTCTCGTTCAAGCACAGTAGAACTGTAAATGGGCTGATTCATCATGTCACGCTCATAACTGTGCCTGATCTACAACAGGGAACTGCTGCTTTTTCTTTCCTAATCCTTACTATTGTCATTTTCCTCTACTTCTTTTGTATGTTTGTCACTCTCTTGTGACCTGCTATTTCCGGGGTGTCTTGATAGTCGAAGCAGACCTTGTGCTGTTGAAGCTAGAGAGGTGAGCAGAATAAGTCTGATTCCCTGTAAAGACTTCTCTGTTGACACCCACCCCTTGGCGCTCATATGACCTTATGCAGTTGCGAGTGCCGTAAAACCCTCTACTATAATATGTGAATGGTGCTGACGAAATGAGTTACTTCTCGGATTCGAGCTCTACGGAAATCGCTACATCACGCTTATAGGTGAAGTTTTTACAATTTATAAATATGAAATAATATAAGGCATGTTATACTTAATGAATGTGACATCAATGGAAAATCTACAAATGTGACCCTAGTGTCGATTTTTTGCCAATATCTCCATTTATGGATTGTGAGAAGTAACTAATTTTGTCAGCACGTCTCACATATAATATAATATAATAAAAAATACCTACTCGTTCCCCGTCTGTGAGAAGCCTCACACCGGTGTCCCCATTGACTCCAGTGAGAACAAAACTGACCCTTGAAGAGGTGCCGGAACCACGAGAGAGGCCAGTGTGTACGGTCAGTAGGTAATAGTAGTTGTCCATTCCCAGGTTGTCGCTAAGGTAACCCACCTGCCACTGAATGGGGACAAGAAGAAGAAGAAGAAGAATGCAGATAATTTCTATTCTGCCCACTCCCATGCAATACAGCTCTAGACGCTTTATGAAACATTCATCTTAACACAAAATACATGTGTATGAATGCATTTACATATAATATGTGAGGCAGCGTGGTGAAATCAGGCCCTCGTCAAAATAACGAAATCGGAGAAACAAGCATTTTTCCGCCAGTTTAGAAATTTTTTATCGAATTTTTATTTTGGAGCTCAACCACTTTCATGTCCATCTATAAAAACACATTTCCATACGAGTTTTCTGAAAAACATTGATTAAAGGCACAAAATATGTCTTCTTCTTTTTTCAAGGCCTCTTTAGCTATTGGAGTAATCAAACTTTGGCTTCCATTTCCTCGCTTATTTCACCACTGAAAACTAGGTGACTTCACTTCCTTCATTCGCAAATATCTTGAGTTCTATTCAAGATAGACGGATATTTATTTTACAGGAAACAAAGCAAATAAATCAACTTTCAGATGATACTAATAACTCCAAATGCCCAAAAACTGAGGAGCGCCTGATTCGCTGCGTCGTGACACATATGTTTTTTCAACTAAAGCGAACACATAAACAGACATTCATACTATCACAGCACCATCAATGATTATATGCATATCACCTTGGGGACATAAGAGTACCATGAAAGAGAAACACTGATTATCAAGATAGCAAATCATGAACTGTGTTTTTAAATGGATTTGAAATTTTGCTTCCAGCTTTGTATCTCTCAAGTATTGAGAGAGAGAGAGAGAGGGAGAGAGAGAGGGAGAGAGAGAGAGAGAGAGAGAGAGAGAGAGAGAGAGAGAGAGAGAGAGAGAAAGAGAAAGAGAAAGAGAGTTCAGGATAGATGGAGCCAGATGAGAAGAGAAAAGAATGTCCTTGCAATTATTTTACCTAAGTGCTCCCATAAGAGACTGATCTGTAAATTGAGCATTTACCACCCTAAACACTAGCATTCAGACAGTGACTGCTTGACATAGGAGAAAGAATATATCGAAAGTGTCAGAAAACTTGTAAAATGGAAGAAAAGTAAAACCCATGGCATACATTGATAGCCATTATAATTCGGATTCTGAACCAGAGATGACTCAAAAGTTATGAACGCAACGACTTGAAGGTTAAAGAATCAATTATTATCAAGATTTTAGTACTGCTAAATACCTGTTTAGTTAGTTTTTGTATGAGTTTTATAGCAATCACAATATGAATAGGTCACATAAGTGCTAGCCACTCACGCTAAATAGGCTACCTGGGAACACTTTTGTAAGACACTAAATTAATAGCACTACCATTGTAACGTCAAACTTTGTTTACCCTAACATTTTCACAAGACAGCAAATTAATAGTACTCCCATTGTAACATCTAACATTGTTTATACTATCACTTTAGAAGACAACAAAATAATGGCACTGCCATTACAACATTAACTCTTTATATCTGAGGGGGTAAACCCACTATGCCGGGGCCCTTTTTTGGTACTAAATCTAAAAACGACGAAAATGTCACTACATTGGTCATCCAATCAAAACAAGTGAACCTATTTTGATACTTCTTCAACCAATGAATGACATCCTGATAGAAGAGACCTGTTTTCAGCAATTACCGAAAAGTAATTTGATGTCGAAGTCGTCGTAAAAGAATGCGCTCGAGCCGATGTGAGCGGCTCACGGGAACAGCAGTTCCAACCGCAGAGCGGCTTGCCGGGGATGAAAAGTTAAACATTGCTTACCCTATCTATGTCCTCTTTCACTTTCCTTCGAGCCCACACAGCCAAAAATACAAAGACAATGAACAGTGAGATAAGGGTTCCATACACAGAGGCATTCTCAGCATCGAATTTCCTGTAGACAGACCAGACAACACAATTAGTCAAATTCTCACCATTAAAAGAGGAAGATCTTTTTCGATACAAAGAAACAACAAAAGTGCTTTTCGCATACAAGCGCTTTCAAAATTTGCTCTTTCATTGCATTCTATCAATCTGAATTTCTGAATGGTAATGCTTTGTTAGGTGCATAAAGCATTACAGGATCGTTGAAATAATCACTCCATGATAAAGTAAGCAAGGCAAGCCAAATTTTGAACTGGATGGCAGTGGCGGTGGGTAGAAAAGAGCTCACGGGCTTGAGGCCCCCTCCCCTTCCCCCCCAACTCTATTCCAAAGCAAATGAAAATGTGAGACGTGCTGACAAAATGAGTTACTTCTCACAACCTACAAATGGAGATATTGGCAAAAAATCGACACTAGGGTCACATTTGTAGATTTTCCATTGATGTCACATTCATTAAGTATAACATGCCTTATATTATCTCATATTTATAAATTGTAAAAACTTCACCTATAAGCATGATGTAGCGATTTCCATAGAGCTCGAATCCGAGAAGTAACTCATTTCGTCAGCACCATTCACAAATAATGATATAAGCAGTAGAAACGTTATGATTGCACGCAATGAACACAGAGTGATCAACTTGGCGGCTTACTAGTTTATCCAATCACTGTTGCCACCGCTTACAACTATAGCAACCTAACAGCCAATCAAATGTCTTTAGGGCTCAGGAAAGGATGAGCCCATTTCCACGGTCCCTCATTAATGAAACCCCTCTTGTAAAAAGGTAGAAGACTTGAAAAAAATAACACTGCGCGGAGGGCTCACGCTCTCCAAGCCCTGAAAAAGCTGTGAAAGTTTACGACACACTTTTCCCCAGAGACACAGTTACCTGCACTCCCATTGGACCTTTGTTAGGTGCTGTCTCCTTACTGCTTTCCTCAACTACATGGCCTAATCCAGCTCTGAGCTCATGGAGTGCTGTGTATGCATGTTTGTGTGTGTGTGCCGAAGAGATTTAACAGTTATAAGTTACATCAAACCACTTTCGAGGCAACTTTTTCATCAGATGAAAATTAATTAGAGAAGTATGGAGGTGAAACGGTTTCATCGCCAGCATCCAGAAGAATTTAACGTAGAACAAAGAGAAGGAAGACAAAGGTGACTTTTCTCGTTTGAATGGTTCTCAAAATGCCGAAGCTTGCCGCGAGTATGGAAAAATCACCACTGTTTTGTTCTTATTGCTCGTTATTTGGTGGTAAAGAAGTGGAAGCAACCTAAGCCCCACCCAAATTTTGGTCCACCCACCGCCACTGCCGGATGGTATGTTGACAGACCACGGCTATAGAGACATCAGTAAACAGTTGGAAGAAATTAGTAGCACTGATTGAAAGAAAGAAAGACATTAAGAAAGAAGGACAGATAGACAAACAGACAGACAGACATAGTGTGTGTGTGTGTGTGTTTGTGTGTGTGTGTGTGTTTGTGTGT